>NC_054535.1:40731735-40846735 GCF_017654505.1 Polyodon spathula
GTCTACTGTTTTGTATCTCTTTGTTACTGGGCTTTGACTGAACAGGTATAAATAGTACATTTTAAGTGCTTTGACTGGAAGAAAAGAAAAGTTGAATAAGCAGGATTATACATTTACATACATTGCCTAGTAATAATTTCACATAGAAAACCTAGGGACTAGGTGTCATTTCTTTTGAACTTATGTTCTTTGTTTTCACGCCGCCTCTGTGCATGGAGGAGGGGCTGACAGGCTACCAGAGATGTCCCCTGCTGAGTGCAGTTCCTCCAATTTCTTCACCTTCTCCATGTGGTGTAATTGTATTGCACATTTATTTTCCAGTCTTTTCATTGTACTTTCAAGATTTACTTTTTTTTGGACCCCTAACTCCCCCTTCCCTTGCTCCTCCCCCTTTTCCTCCTCTTCCCTCCTGCTCCTTCCTCTTCCTCCCTTCTGCTCCTCTTCCTTCCTCTCTCCCCTGCTCCTCCTCCCTCCTGCACCTCCTCTTACTTCCCCTCTCCCCCTGCTCCTCCACCTCCTCCACCTCTCCTGTTCCTCCCTTTTTCTCTTTTGCATTTCTGGAAAAGAATTATGAATATTGATTAGAGGTTGTATTTGTCAATATTTAGATAGAAAGCTGTGAAAACTGGAAGGCTTTATACTTTCATTCCCCTTGCCTTGCAGAAATCTGCTTTAAGCTCAGGCTGGCTCTTCAATTTATGGGCATCTGTTAGATGTTCCGCTAAATATTTGGTGTTTAGCAGACAGAAGGGGGACTGTATTGTTGTTTTGGTCTGTAAAACATTGAGAAAATAATTGAGTATATAGAGAAACTTGCATACAGGAACACATTATGGTAAACAGGCTAACATAACGTTAGTTGAGACATTTGTAAGTCTAAAAATAAAAAGATGATATACTTATAAAAGCAATTAGTTAGCTAATACCCTTGTGCACTGAAAGTAACCTCCCTCGAGTCCGTAGCCCTAGGGGTTGTTGATCTATGAGTTCAAATAAGAGTCCCTCCCACCCATCGGAGAAATCCAAGATGGCCACACCTGTAGCATACAAGTGCCTCGGTTTGTACCATTCTAATAAGGAAACCCTTCTAACAAGCAAAAACTAAATAGAAAATAGTAATTACACATTGTACTTACTTTACCCATGTTCAAAGCATCAGTGATGATTGAAATGAGTAAAGCTATGAAAGTTGTTGTGTACACTGATGCTGTTATTGCGACGCCAACTACACCTTAAATGTAGCGTCTGTGTGTCATGGTTCCGGAGATACGCCTGAAAAATTTTCTTTCTTTTTTTATTTAATCATTGTCAATGATTTTTACCTAGTTTTCTTCCCAATTTAGAATCACCAGTTGTGTTATTATTATTCTTGGTTCACCACTGCAACCCCCAACCCTGTGGAAATGGAGGCTGAAACATGTGTTCCTGCCAAGCCGTCATTTTTCGTACTGCGGATCCACAGTGAAGCCGTCAGACCCATAGGGCTGGAGGACAACCCAGATCTGAATGGCTCCACTGCAGACCCGCAGGTGGCCTATCAGCCACAGGGGTCGCTGGTGCACGGTGAACTGTGGATTGCCCTCCCGACCTAAGTCCTCCCTACCCAGGCGGCACTCGGCCAATTGTGTGCCTCCCTCTGGGAACCCCTGGTCATGGTCAGCGATGACATAGCCTGGATTCGAACCTGCGAACTCCAGGCTATCGGGGACATCCTGCACTCCACACTGATAATGCTGCATGGGAACTAAATGATGTGCTAGCCTTTTTTCTGTCATGAGATTCTCATTCGCGCTAAAGCAGCACAACGCTTTTTTGACACATAGCTTTTCATAGAGAGCACTATGCTTGCATGTGCATAGCCTGCTTTGTTTGCTTTTTCCTGTCTAAAACCTTTAAATAGACTGAAGAGCTGCTGTGTTGATCCTGTGTTTTTTTTTTTTTTTTTTTTTTTTTATACAGTACCATGAAAAAAGTATTTGCACCCTTTCTGATTTTCTGCATTTTTGCAAATTTTTCACATTGAATTTGGTGAGATCTTTTTGTGGGTTATAGTAGTATATACAGGGAGTCTGAGAGAAAAAATGACACCAAAGTTTGGTTCTTCTTTCATTTGTTTGGTGTGCAAGGTAATCAAACATACAATCTTCAGGTGAGAAAAAGTGAATATAAGGCTGTTTGAATATAAGGCTCTAAGTAACTTTCATCAGTATGTTATCTGTCCGACGAGACATGGTAAAGTTCAGGATCTTTGTTATGGTTCCATCAGAGGGGCTTATAAATCCAGTGCAAAAGCCCCACTGAGCACTTCTGACCATAACATTGTGCACTTGACTCTGACTTATAAATTGGCCTCGAAGAGGGAGAAAACGGAACGCAGGAATGTTCCAGTCTGGACTGAGAATTCCATATAAGAACTGAAGGATTGTTATGAGTGCATGGATTGGGATCTATTTAAAGACTATCTGTCTATTTAATGTGCTGATTTAGATAAACTAACTGACACAGTAACTTGTTACATTACCTTCTGTGAAAATATGGTTATTCCTTGTAAAACTTGTACTAAATTCCCCAATAGTAAACCCTGGATCAGTAAATCACTTAAAGGTGTTCCTAACCAGAAGAAGTTGACTTTTTACCCAGGGCACAGTGTACAAAATGGTGAGGTCCAAAAGAATGTTAAAAGGGAGATAAAGTTGGCTAAACTCAGATACAAAGACAAGGTGGAGGGTGAGCTGAGCAAGGGAAGCTCTGATCACACTGCAACACTGATTTCATCTGCAAAAAGGGTAACCAAAGATTATTCTTCTTGAGGAAGCTGCAGAGTTTTAATGTAGACACTACACTGATCAAAGTGTTTTATTCTTTGTTTATTGAGTCTGCCATAACCTTTGCCATGTTCTGGTTTGGCAATCTTAGTGTGAAAGACAAAAATAAACTGGGCAACATTGTCAAACAAAGCTGTAAGAGAATTGATGTTACTCTCCATGATCTTTCTCGTCTGTATCAAGTGAGAGTCTCTCGAAAGGCCCAGTCTTTTTTTCTGGACTCCCACCACCCTCTCTCTGGTGAGTTCCAGTTGCTGCCTTCAGAGCGCAGGTTTTGCCTCCCCAGGTGTGGAACTGTTAGGTTCAAGAAATCTTTCATTCCATTAGCTAGCGATTTTTTAAAATAAATGTGTACATATTGATGCTTAGCCACAGACAGTTGATCACGATTACCTGTTGTGAACCAACTGGGTAGACCCCTTGCTTATTTGCATTTCCCTGATGGTCATGTGACTGGGTTGTTGTTATTGCTATGCATGTATGTATTGCTGCTGTATTATATATATATATATATATATATATATATATATATATATATATATATATATATATATATATATATATATATATAGTATGTATGTTTTTTTTACACAGAAATAAGTTTACTTGATTTGAAAAACGTCATGAACAACACAAGCAACTTCTTACACTACCTGGTTAGATTAAATGAGTAGTACACAACAAAGTATGAAAGCTGAACATTAATTTCAACAACTTTTTTAATGAAACAAATATATATTGTTGCCTATTTCAATAGGAACATTAGCCTGCTACATTGTATTAAACCAAAACAATACAAATAATAAGGATCTGGTTCTCTTGCCTTTCTCAATGAATATAATTTAATTCATACAGAATAAAAACATACTAAGTTAACAACTACCTGGCCTAAGTTTAATTAATCGTTTTTGTAATCTACCAGCGGCTTCTATTGCATATACATCACTGATAATAGTGCAGACCATGGGTCAAACCAGTGTTGTTGGGGTGCGTTTTTTGTTTTTTAAACCATTTAAATGCAAACCCATAACAAAACATGTATACACGCTTTTTATTTTTAATTATTTGTCCTGCATTTACCTTTAATTAATTTCTCTGCACGTACTACTACTTTGTATAAGATGTATAATACGTGATTGTAAACATCTAACACAAGTAAGTACAATATTCTTTCAAATAAACGAGTTATGATTTTGAATATGCGCTTCTTAGGGTCTGTATTATTGTCATTGCTTGCGCCCCGGCACCTCTTTCTTTACAAATTAAGCACTGCGTGCATGTGTCAGGTCTCGTCAGTGTTTCAGATTGCACAAGAACAGTCTGTTGTTGCCATGAGAACAATATGTTGATTGACAGGTTAGAAAGGTGTACTCGCGCGATCTCTTTGGCTGTGTGAAGTGTTAGGACGATATTACACCGGCTTAGATTACACAATTTCATGCTGTTTGAAAGGATATTTTACAAACTCGTTAAAACGTTTCAGAGTGGAAATGGTGTAATTAGGTAAAGCAGATGATTCTGCAATCAGCCAATTTAAATACTCCTCACCGCAATCAGAGGTGGATAATTACACACCTCTCACAATAAATAGCGGGTTTGGGTCAACCCTCCGTGTGTAGGCTACACATTCCAAACGAAAATGAATGGCACACAGAGACCTCAGCCTGGTACTAGCCATGGTAATAAGAACATAAGAACATAAGAACATAAGAAAGTTTACAAACAAGAGGAGGCCATTCGGCCCATCTTGCTCGTTTGGTTGTTAGTAGCTTATTGATCCCAAAATCTCATCAAGCAGCTTCTTGAAGGATCCCAGGGTGTCAGCTTCAACAACATTACTGGGGAGTTGATTCCAGACCCTCACAATTCTCTGTGTAAAAAAGTGTCTCCTATTTTCTGTTCTGAATGCCCCTTTTTCTAAACTCCATTTGTGACCCCTGGTCCTTGTTTCTTTTTTCAGGCTGAAAAAGTCCCTTGGGTCGACACTGTCAATACCTTTTAGAATTTTGAATGCTTGAATTAGGTCGCCACGTAGTCTTCTTTGTTCAAGACTGAACAGATTCAATTCTTTTAGCCTGTCTGCATATGACATGCCTTTTAAGCCCGGAATAATTCTGGTCGCTCTTCTTTGCACTCTTTCTAGAGCAGCAATATCTTTTTTATAGCGAGGTGACCAGAACTGCACACAATATTCAATATGAGGTCTTACTAGTGCATTGTACAGTTTTAACATTACTTCCCTTGATTTAAATTCAACACTTTTCACAATGTATCCGAGCATCTTGTTAGCCTTTTTTATAGCTTCCCCACATTGCCTAGATGAAGACATTTCTGAGTCAACAAAAACTCCTAGGTCTTTTTCATAGATTCCTTCTCCAATTTCAATATCTCCCATATGATATTTATAATGTACATTTTTATTTCCTGCGTGCAGTACCTTACACTTTTCTCTATTAAATGTCATTTGCCATGTGTCTGCCCAGTTCTGAATCTTGTCTAGATCATTTTGAATGACCTTTGCTGCTGCAACAGTGTTTGCCACTCCTCCTACTTTTGTGTCGTCTGCAAATTTAACAAGTTTGCTTACTATACCAGAATCTAAATCATTAATGTAGATTAGGAATAGCAGAGGACCTAATACTGATCCCTGTGGTACACCACTGGTTACCACACTCCATTCTGAGGTTTTTCCTCTAATCAGTACTTTCTGTTTTCTACATGTTAACCACTCCCTAATCCATGTACATGTGTTTCCTTGAATCCCAACTGCGTTCAGTTTGAGAATTAATCTTTTGTGCGGGACTTTGTCAAAAGCTTTCTGGAAATCTAAATAAACCATGTCATATGCTTTGCAATTATCCATTATCGATGTTGCATCCTCAAAAAAATCAAGCAAGTTAGTTAGACACGATCTCCCTTTCCTAAAACCATGTTGACTGTCTCCCAGTACCCTGTTACCATATAGGTAATTTTCCATTTTGGATCTTATTATAGTTTCCATAAGTTTGCATATAATAGAAGTCAGGCTTACTGGTCTGTAGTTACCTGGTTCAGTTTTGTTTCCCTTTTTGTGGATCGGTATTACGTTTGCAATTTTCCAGTCTGTCGGTACCACCCCTGTGTCAAGAGACTGCTGCATGATCTTGGTTAGCGGTTTGTAAATTACTTCTTTCATTTCTTTGAGTACTACTGGGAGGATCTCATCCGGCCCAGGGGATTTGTTTATTTTAAGAGCTCCTAGTCCCTTTAACACTTCTGCCTCAGTTATGCTAAAGTTATTTAAAACTGGATAGGAACTGGATGACATGTGGGGCATGTTGTCAGTATCTTCCTTTGTAAAAACTTGTGAAAAGTAATCATTTAACATATTTGCTATTTTTTTTTCTTCCTCTATGATTTTGCCATTTGTATCTCTTAAACATTTAATCTCCTCTTTGAATGTTCTCTTGCTGTTGTAATATTGGAAAAACATTTTGGAATTGGTTTTAGCTCCCTTAGCAATGTTTATTTCTATTTCTCTCTTGGCCTTTCTAACTTCCTTTTTGACTTGCGTTTGCAGTTCTGTGTACTCTTTCTGCGTACTTTCTTTTTGGTCCTTTTTTAATGCTCTGTAAAGTGCCTTTTTTCGCTGAATATTTTTTTTTTAATTGATCTATTAAACCATTTTGGCAATTTAGTTTTACATTTAGATTTGTCTACTTTAGGGATGTAATTGTTTTGCGCCTCTAGTACTACATTTTTGAAGAACAACCATCCTTCTTCTGTGGGTGTTTTCTCTATTTTACTCCAATCTACTTCTGTTAGTCTCTGTTTCATACCTTCATAGTTTGCTTTTCTAAAATTGTAAACCTTAGCTTTAGTCTTTACTTTTGGGGATTTAAAAAACACTTCAAATGAGACCATGTTGTGGTCTGAGTTTGCCAGTGGTTCTCTGACCTCTGTTTTAGTTATTCTATCTTCGTTATTTGAAAAGACTAAATCAAGGCATGCCTCCCCTCTAGTGGGTGCCTTCACAAATTGTGTTAGGAAGCAGTCATTTGTCATTTCCACCATTTCTATTTCATCCTTCGCGCTACCCACCGGGTTTTCCCATTTTATTTGGGGGAAGTTGAAATCCCCCATTAGTATGGCTTCTCCTTTGCTACACACATTTCTAATGTCATTGTATAACAGATTATTTTGCTCACCATCTGAATCTGGCGGTCTATAGCATGCTCCTATTATTATGCCTTTTGAATTTTTGTCCGTTATTCTGACCCATATTGATTCGGTTTTATTTTCTTTGTCCAGGTTTAACACCTGGGCTTCAAGACTGTTTCTTATGTATAGCGCTACCCCTCCTCCTCTTCTGTCCTGCCTGTCTTTCCTATACAGTGTATACCCACAAATATTATATTCGTCCCCATCACTCTCAGATAACCATGTTTCTGTAACACCTATCACATCATAGTTACCTGTTAGTGCAGTAGCTTCAAGTTCTAGAATTTTGTTTCTGATACTTCTAGCATTTAGATAAATACATTTAATGGTTGTCTTACCTGAGTTGTTGTTCTTGTTTTGATGCGGTCTCCCTTCTGTTTTTTTGTTGATTTCTCCCCCCTTCCTTTCTAGTTTAAATGCTTCCGAACCTGCTCGAGGATCTTTTCTCCGAGTAGACTAGTTCCCTTGTTATTTAAATGCAGTCCATCCCGTCTATACAGATAGTCCTCGTTGTAGAATGTGGTCCAATGATCAAGATAGGTGAAGCCTTCCCGTGTGCACCACGTCTTCAGCCATTCGTTTTGATTAATTATTTCCAGCTGTCCATATGGTCCTTTGCAAGGTGCGGGTAGTATACCAGAAAATACCACAGTTTTGGTTTTCTCTTTTAATTTCCTTCCTAGCTCTCTGAATTTGTTTTGCAGGGATTTTGGTCTGTCTCTTCCAATGTTGTTTGTACCGATGTGGACGACTACTACCGGGTCGTCTCCTGTTCGTTCTAGGAGCCTGTCCACGTTTTCAGTGATGTGCTTGACCGAGGCTCCCGGAAGGCAGCACACTGTTGTAGTAAGGGGGTCCAAACTGCGAATTGAACTTGCTGTGTTTCTCAATATGGAGTCCCCAACAATCATGACCTCCCTTCTTTTTGCTGTCTGGTCACCACTGTCAATAGGGTCCTGGATGTTGTTCCTTTCATTCTCTTGTTGTTGGTTCTGCTCATCAAAATTCTGAAGTGACTCAAATCTGTTGGTTGTTTTGATTTCTGGTGGTTGTGTTTGACAAAGTTTCTTTTTTTCCCTGCTTCTGCCTACCTGAACCCAGCTGTTCTGACCTTCTATCTCCCTGGTGGCTTTCAGTCTGTTAGGGGTGATGCAGACTTCCATGAATTGTGGGTGTGCCAGTTCCTCAAGATCCTGTTGCTGTCTCACTTCTTCCAGCTCCATTTCTAGCATACTTACTAGTTTATGCAAATCCTGGATCGCGCGGCACTTTACGCACACTTGGTTTAGCTCCGCTGGGTTTTCTCGGATTTCCCACATCAAGCAGGTGTCACAGATTACTGGCTTGAAGACCATGTTGAGGTTTTTTTTTTTTTGAAGTTTAGTTTCTTCTGCAGCCGTCAACCTGCTTTCAAACTGCTTCAAAACTGCTCTGTACTTTTCCATGCCTGTACTTCTCCCACTCGCTGTCGCTTCCACTTGCTGTCGCTGGGAAGACTGCCTCGTTTAACTGCGTTGTTCTGCTGTGCTGTTGGCTCCTCCCCTCGCCCGTGTCTCAAAACGGCGCTGAATTTGAATCAGCTGCTCCGAGTTTCAGCTTGTTTGTTATCAGAAAAACACACGCGGCTGTTTGACTTTGAGCTGCTGCTGTGTTTCCCCAATGTCCTCTGTTTTCTGATTAAAGCAATTCAAGATGCAATTTCTCCTTTCTGCTTCGAAACTGCTCTGTACTTTTCCACGCCTGTACTTCTCCCACTCGCTGTCGCTGGGAAGACTGCCTCGTTTAACTGCGTTGTTCTGCTGTGCTGTTGGCTCCTCCCCTCGCCCGTGTCTCAGAACGGCGCTGAATTTGAATCAGCTGCTCCGAGTTTCAGCTTGTTTGTTATCAGAAAAACACACGCGGCTGTTTGACTTTGAGCTGCTGCTGTGTTTCCCCAATGTCCTCTGTTTTCTGATTAAAGCAATGCAAGATGCAATTTCTTCTTTCTGCTTCGAAACTGCTCTGTACTTTTCCACGCCTGTACTTTTCCCACTCGCTGTCGCTTCCACTCGCTGTCGCTGAGGATGCTCTGCAGCAAAAACTGAAATTTACCAATATGGAATTGGAGAGTTGGGTACCAGCTGTACTTGTAACACATGAAAATGTGTTACAACAAATAAATAAAATCTGGAATGCTTGGTGGCTTCTTAATAAACAAATGTACCACTTCAGAGGTTGGTTATACATTACGATGTATCATCCATTTACTGTGCATCGCATATTAGTTCTTCTTATTTCGTATAGAATAATTACAGGCATATAGACTTTTCAGACTTCAGAAACAATATGTTTTATTACTTACATCCATGGCAGTCAAACAGGTGGATAATCCTTCCAATGTTGTCCAGCAACAATACAGCTGCATATGAGCAGTCTTCAGTTTAATGACGACTTATATCTTCTTAAAGTTTTATATAGTTACACTCTCTTATTTCTAATGTTTGTCTGTATTTCTTACTATATGTATGATTTTAAAGCATATCTGTAGATATATATGGTCGAAAAACTATAATTGCTCTAGCTACAAACTAACTGCGTCACCTGTCCCTCTGTTTTTTTACCATTTTTTCATCTTGAATTTAACAATACTGCCTGAGCTACTATTGTTAAATACCAGAATGCCAAAATACATTCTGTAGGCATTACTAAAATAGCGATGGAGGGTGAGCCCTCATTGTATATCTGACTTTTTATTTTGTGCACCACGGAATATCATTCCATCTTTTCTTAATCTCTTCCACTGTTCTTTTAATAATGCCTACAATCTAAGAAGTAAAGGCTCTTTAGGCCCTTGCTTTGCCACTGTGGGGAGACCTTTTTAGGTGCTTCTAACAACCTTTTGTACATGGATTCTATGTTCTGTATTTGCAGACTTTCTGTTTTGTCATGTAAGCTATGAAACATGTATTGAAAATTGGAGTTTGCAAAACAATACAGTACCGGTATTATAAACCGTAATTTAAAAACTGACTTGATCAGAAGGGTTAAAAAATGAGCTCTTTGCAAAATCTTATTAAATGTTTGTTTGCCTTTTAAAAACGATGTCTCCTTCTTGCTGCAGATAAGTCTCCCACATCACCTTGCCTTTTACTTAGCCTACTGTCTGACTGCAGCAAATTTAATGCCTGTTTTTCAGAGTTCTTAAAATAATCAAGCAAATACAAGAACCGCGATTACCGGCATCTTTAATAAATTAGACAGAATTTTTAATAGGCCTCACTTGCAGAATCCCCTCCCAATTTTAGTGGTTTCGTTCAGAAATGCCCCAGAATTACATATGCATATACAGAATTATATAGGCATCAAGGGCTACAGCTCACAGACACATTGCCCCCGCAAATCACGTGTTAATTGCATGTTTATGCCATTGGGTGTGTTTTATAAATCCCATCCAAGAATTCAGAAACCAGAGTGCCCGTTTTACGGTTATAAAACATGCGCAATCCTTTTATAACTCTGGGCTTCAGTTTCTAAAAGAGGAGGTAATATAATCGGTGGTTAATTTGTGCTGGACTTGCTGGGGCTCAGCCCCGGCACCTCTGGGCTTGACAAGGCATAGCCCCTGCACCTTTTCAGCTATGAAAGTTAAAAATGTCATAAAATGGTTTTGCTCTCAAATGCATTTTCTTACAATTCACAACAGTTATTTATTCTGCAAGTTCGTGCGTGTGCTAATTAGCATCACACCTGCTGTTTCTGGCACCAAGTTCCTTTTGGAATTTACCAGGTCGATACCAAAAATGCAAAAAGGAACTTAGCAGGTCAAATGGAATTTGGTAGGTTGGTGCCAAAATGCAAATGGAATTCAGCAGGTCTAATTTAATGTAATGAAAATGGAATTCAGCTGTGTGTGTGTGTGTGTGTGTGTGTGTGTGTGTGTTTTTTCTTTTTTTTTCTTTAAATTATTATTAAACTTTTCTTACATGTTTTCGACATAAATGTAGTGCTGGGACAAATATCCAAATATTGTGACGAATATTTTTTGACATGTATTCGGATATAAAATTTAGATGTTCGTATTTGCTAGAAATTAAAAATACCTTGCACTTATTTACTGCCTCGCTAAAAGTTATGCCGCCGTTTCAAAAAGGTCAAATGAAAAACATCTCTGTGTAATATGCAAGATTTTATATATATATATATATATATATATATATATATATATATATATATATATATATATATATATATATAGTACTGTGAAAAAGTATTTGCCCCCTGTGATTTTCTGCATTTTTGCATATGTTTGACGCTGAATGGTATCAGATCTTCAACCAAAATCTAATATTGGATAAAAGGGACTCTGAGTGAACAAATAACACTAATTTTTGATACTTATTTTATTTATTTATTAAAGAAAGTTATTCAACACCCAATGCCCCGTGTAAAAAAGTAATCGCCCCTTAGACTCAATAATTGGTTACGCCACCTTTAGCAGCAATAACTGCAACCCAGCGCTTCCTGTAGTTATTGATCAGTCTCTCACAGTGCTGTGGAGGAATTTGGGCCTACTACTTCATGCAGAACTGCTTCAACTCAGTGACATTTGTGGAGTTTCAAGCATAAACTGCTCGTTTCAGGTCCTGCCACAACATCTCAATGGGGTTTAGGTCTGGACGTTTGACTAGGGCATTCCAAAACTTAAAATTTCTTGTTCTTCAACCATTTTGATGTAAACTTGCTTGTGTGTTTCGGATCATTGTTCACTGCATGACCCAGCTGTGCTTCAGCTTCAGCTCACGGACGGATGGTCTGACATTCTCCTGTAGAATTCTCTGATACAGAGCAGAATTCATGGTTCCTTCAAATGATGGCAAGTCGTCCAGGTCCTGAAGAAGCAAAGCATCCCCAAATCATGACACTACTAACACCATGCTTCACTGTTTGTTATGAGGTTCTTACTGTGGAATGTAGTGTTTGGTTTTCGCTAGACATAATGGGGCCATGTTGGCCAAAAAGTTACACTTTTGGCTCATCTGTCCATAGAACATTGTTCCAGAACTCTTGGGGATCATCCAGGTGCTTTTTGGAAAACTTGAGATGAACATTCATGTTCTTCTAAGTGAGCAGTTGTTTCTGCCTTGCTACTCTGTTATAAATCCCATTTTTGCCCAGTGTCTTTCTGATGGTGGAGTCATGAACACTGACCTTAGCTGAGGTGAGAGAGGTCTGCAGATCCATGGATGTTGTTTTAGGGAACTTTATGACTTCCTGGATGATTTTACGCCTTGCTCTTGGAGAGATTTTGGCAGGACGGCCACTCCTGGGAAGATTCACTACTGTCCCAAACTTTCTCCATTTGGACAATATGGCTCTGACTGTGGTTTGATGGACCCCCAGAGCCTTAAAAATGGCTTTGTAACCCTTTCCAGACTGATAGGCAGCAACAACTTTTTTTCGGAGGTCTTCAGGAATTTCTTTTGATCGTGGCATGATGTGCCTCTAGAACAGGGCTTCTCAAACTTAGTTCTGGGGATCCCCTGTGGCTGCTGGTTTTCATTCCAACCAAGCTCTTAATTACTTAACTAGACCCTTAATTGAACTGATAATTTGCTTAATTAGACCTTTTTACTTGTTTTCAGCTCTTAAACAGTTGTAGTTACTTACAAAATGTTATAGCTAACTTGAAATATGCAACTGTTCAGGAGCTGAAAAGAAGTAAAAAGGTCTGTTTAAGCAAATTATCTGTTCAATTAAGGGTCTAGTTAAGTAACCGAGAGCTCGGTTGGAATGAAAACCAGCAGCCACAGGGGGTCCCCAGGACCGAGTTTGAGAAGCTCTGCTCTAGAACCTATGTGCTGACAACTTCACTCTGATGGTAAGGGCCAAAGTTAGTCAGATTTATATTGGGCATGGCTTGGCTAAATCAGGCCTGATTGTTAACCAAATAGTAGAAGAGTAGATTAAGTCTTTAAGTCTTTAATATCCCCAAGGGGCAATTTGCTTTACATCCAGGAGTCAAGAGAAAACATACAACATATACAGCTCTGGAAAAAATTAAGAGACCACTGCAAATTTTTCTTAAATCAGCATCTCTACATGTATGGCAGTCATTCCATTCCAGTGTCTGTTGAATTCCAACACAGGCACACCTCATTCTACTGAATGAGGTACTGATTAGGGGATCACCTGAACCAAATCTTATTTAACGAGGAAAAGTATAAAAACCACTCCTGTGGTCATCACTATCCTCTTGCAATAGGACCAGCTGGATGGCAAAACAATGCTAGCAGTACCTCAAAAGTAATTGGAATCAAAAAATAACAATTGATCATGCCCAAAGAGTTGAAAAGGAAAGTTTTGAGTGAGGAAAAGAAGGGTTTAATTCTGGCTTTACTGGCAGAGGGATACAGTGAGCGTCAGGTTGCTTCCATCCTTAAAATTTCAAAGATGGCGGTTCATAAGAACAAGGTCAAGCAGCACACATTGGGGACAACAAAGCTACAGACCGGCAGAGGGTGAAAACGACTCTCCACTGACCGGGATGACCGCCAACTCATTCGAATGTCACTCAGCAACTGTAGGATGACATCAAGTGACCTACAGAAAGAACGGCAAATGGCAGCTGGGGTGAAGTGCACGGCGAGGACGGTTTGAAACAGGCTGCTAGGGGCAGGGCTGAAGTCGTGCAAAGCTAGAAAAAAACCCTTCATCAATGAGAAGCAAAGAAGAGCCAGGCTGTTAGGTTTGCAAAAGACAATAAGGATTGGACCGTAGAGGACTGGAGTAAGGTCATCTTCTCTGATGAGTCCAATTTTCAGCTTTGCCCAACACCTGGTCGTCTAATGGTTAGATGGAGACCTGGAGAGGCCTACAAGCCACAGTGTCTCGCACACGCTGTGAAATGTGGTGGAGGATCGATGATGATCTGGGGTGCTTCAGCAAAGCTGGAATCGGGCAGATTTGTCTTTGTGAAGGACGCATGAATCAAGCCAAGTACAAGGTTGTCCTGGAAGAAAACTTGCTTCCTTCTGCTCTGACAATGTTCCCCAACTCTGAGGATTGGTTTTTCCAGCATGACAATGCTCCATGCCACACAGCCAGGTCAATCAAGGTGTGGATGGAGGACCACCAGATCAAGACCCTGTCATGGCCAGCCCAATCTCCAGACCTGAACCCCATTGAAAATCTCTGGAATGTGATCAAGAGGAAGATGGATGGTCACAAGCCATCAAACAAAGCCGAGCTGCTTGAATTTTTGCGCCAGGAGTGGCATAAGGTCACCCAACATCGATGTGAAAGACTGGTGGAGAGCATGCCAAGACGCATGAAAGCTGTGATTGAAAATCAGAGTTATTCCACCAAATATTGATTTCTGAACTCTTCCTAAGTTAAAACATTAGTATTGTGTTGTTTAAAAATGAATATGAACTTATTTTCTTTGCATTATTCAAGGTCTGACAACACTGCATCTTTTTTTGTTATTTTGACCAGTTGTCATTTTCTGCAAATAAATGCTCTAAATGACAATATTTTTATTTGGAATTTGGGAGAAATGTTGTCAGTAGTTTATAGAATAAAACAAAAATGTTCATTTTACCCAAACACATACCTATAAATAGTAAAACCAGAGAAACTGATCATTTTGCAGTGGTCTCTTAATTTTTTCCAGAGCTGTGTATATATATATATATATATATATATATATATATATATATATATAAAAAAATAGAGTTGCAGCCAGTGTCATCTTATTTAAAGGTACTCAACCTGAAATCTACAAACTTGGCAGTCTCTTTTTAGCGCACGCAAGAACATGCAGATTTAATACAGCTGTGTTGAGATTTTATAAAGAAAGCATTTTATGAAGTTTTTAACTGACGGTACCAGCACTGTGACTCTGCACGCCCAGAGGTTCCGTGGCTATGCCTCAGTACCCCTTGCCTCACTACGCTTTAGTGACGTGGCATGTTGACTTTGAAACCACACCCACTATAGCACTTCAGTGGCGGTATAGCCTTTCACACAAGCAGTATTGACGGTTCAGTGCCTCTTCAGTGGCGATTCTGAACAGTCGTAACTCCTCTGTGTGAAAGCACATTTAGTCTTATAAAACAGGTCATTATTTTGACGCTGAGTGCGGCCGTACTGAACACACACATTACGTGGCTTTTTGTGGTAGGTTTTTCCCCTTTTATAAATTTGGGCCTGAATATTTCTTGAGGCCTATAAAATTGAGACTTGATGTAGAACTACGATTAAAAGCTTTATAGTGTCTTGCGATTGCATGGTCCATGTTGTTATTCAGTATAGCTGCCTTATGCTCTGCTATACAGATTTTTTGGCCGACACAGATCAGGCCACAAGGACACTTAAGCGTGAATACCACATGGGTTGTGCTACTGTTGATAACACTTTGTATGGTATATTTACAATCGGAATCTGGATGTGTAAAATATTTAACATTATAAATATTTGAATAATTAATACCTCTTGCACATCGACAATTACTATGGATCTTGGTTGTTCTATTAAGCCAATTGCTATTTGTAGTTGGAGAGTTATACAATGAGAACACTGAAGAATATTTGATCTTCCTACCCCTTCTATAGCAAAATCTAGGAGGCGTAATAGCAAACGGACGTAATTGTGGATCACATTCTAATATTTTCTAATGTTTTTAAATAATTATTTTAATGTCATTGGAAATATAATTGTACTCCGTAACTAATGTAATTCTATCTGTAGTTAAATTGTTACTTTTTTTGGAGTTCAAAAGTTCACTATGGCCTATACTATCCATTCTTTTTAGTGATATATCTTATAGATTTGTATTGCAGCATGTGAGAAAGATGGCTTTGCAGGGGTGGCATCAGACCTGAAACACACTCCACAACAAGGGCTGGCGGGTGAAAACTGAGACGCTATTGCTTTCAGTATATTTATTAATAAACAAGCTAAAGATTTGATCTCAAACAAAAGACACACAAAACAAAGGGCGCGTTGGCCAAACAAACAAATAATTCTAAATAATAAGTATCATGCTGGTTTTAGAACCAGTACCTTTAGCAATTCTAACCTCTTGTCTCCACTCTCGTTCACCCCTGAACTCCTCTCAACCCCTGAGCGCAGACAGCTACAGCCTTTTATAATTTGTGACCAAGGGATTAAACTAGCTATTAATTATTGAATTATCCCTCGGTCACATTCTGCACGGATTTTCATACCTGCATTTAAAATCACAAAATAAGAATGGCGGCTGGCATCTCACTCATCCACGCTGCAAATAATAAACAAGATCCAATATCATAATAGTATACAAAAGGGGAGGGACACTCCATCACATAGCCTCTATAGAATAGAACCGGTTTTGCATCTCGTTCACTTTAATTTGAAAGTCAGAAGTATTACTGCAATTCCATTTTAATGTTAAGAGTTGGCCATGAGGTTTTTACCATGATCAACACGCCCAAAAAATGAATTTCAGACTACATTTTAAAGTTGGTCTAGTGTTATTTATATCATCTTTGAACAAAAATAAATCTTTTCCGATCCTATCCATACTAATAATATGTCATCACTGTATCGTTTCCAAACCATAGCATGCTGTAAGAGTGGATTACAGGCAATGTCATTCATATTTTGGCTTTCCCAGTAGCCCATAAAAAGATTTGCTTAATTTGATGCAAAGGCTGAGCCCATAGCTGTACTTTGTATTTGTAAAAAGTATTTGTTTTTAAATAAAAAATAATTAGATGAGAATATAAATTCACTTAATTAGTAGGCTGATTATTAGGCTTACATGCAAAATAGAACGAGGTATAGGTATAGAATGTTTGGAAAGTAAATCAATTACATCACGAGTATCAGATAAGTAAGAAGGCAATAATTTTACTATGTCTTTAATTTAAAAAGATCAACAAATTGTCTAAGCCACCTCCATCTGTAACCGCCTGTGCTAGTTTAATGTATGCTATGCAGTTGTGTTTGCTTATTTGTGAATGAATGACTCATTTTGGCTAATTACACACCTGACCCAAGGCATTTCAACAATTTATTATAACATTTAAAATAATAACTCCATTTCCTTTATGTTTATAACAGAGAGTAGTAAAACTGATGCAGAATGTGAAATATTATATATCTGCATGCAAAGAGGTTAAGAATTACAAGGCTAAATGATACGAGGATCGGGAATCACAGCTGGAAAGTGAGTGAAAGTTGTCCTTTATGGTTAGCTTTATGTGTCTATAACTTCATCAGAAAGCATTTTCAGACTTAGTTTTAAACTCAGGATTGGACATAATGCTATGCTTTATGATTCCATTGTGCCGTAAATGACTTAGATCATGCAGTAATAGCCTTCTCAAATGCAGAATATATTTAGCCGTGTGGAACACTATACCTTTAAAAGGAAACTCTATATATTGTGAAAATTCATTTTTGAATCATACAGTACAGTTTTGTGTTACTGGAAATAGTCTGACATAAGTATGGATACTAGGCCTAAGTTTGATTTGAAACAAAAACAGATGTTCATTGCTGAACCACGTATTTCACAAAGACTTACGGTCTCCACACATTTTTTAACTGGCGACGAGACACTTTTGCAGTGATGTGACCATACACACCAGAAGTGACACAGAGGCAATGCAACAGGTTTGAAAACTGCCAGATCAATAAAACTATTAAAAATTGCTATTGGCAAAACTATGATCAAAACTGGTACATATTCATCAACATGATGTAGTAATTATGAGTGTCTTCTCTAACTGTATTTCAACACCTATGGCAATAAATCATACACACCGGGCTTATCCAGTTCCTTCGAAATGGGCTTCCATATATTGTCTTTCAAATCTGTATCTTTGTAATTGTCATAAAGCTCTGGGTATTTTTTTCAACGACAAGTATTATTATTTCCTCAGTCATTTTGGATACTGCTTCACCCTGCTGGACCACGTGCATTGAAGCTGTTCTCTGATTGCTGTTCAGGGAAAATATACCAGTGCTACTTGATAGCATTAAAACCACTACAGAAAGGTCTTAGCAAAGTCTAGTATTAGTAAGCTGTGAAGCATGTTATTTGGTGTGAACAGAATCAAGGCTTTTTGGCTGAGAACAGTGCCCACCCATGATGCCTGTCTGCTCTGTAATAATGGTGATGTGCTGATCCCTACTTGAAGGAATAGTAGTGCCAGAGTGGCTTTTTCCAGGGTGTAGCTGTGCAGTTTCATCGTGGTCTTCAGTCCATGCTGTAGATAATTATACACTGGTATGTGTTTTAAATTGGGGAAAATCCAACCCTTTTTAATTATTATTTTACTGAGGGTCAAGTAGACAAATGTCAGCCTGTGCCTTCATCAGTTAATAGTTTTGCTCCATTATTTATTTTTTTTCTATACTGCACTAGCAGTCTGTCGTTTTGGATGGTTAAAAGACTTTATATAATTTAAATTGCTCTACTACCTGTATCACTGCTCAATTGTGCCATATATGCAACACTTAAGTATAGCCTATAAATTTGGTGTCATTAAAGGTCTTGTGGCCCTTTATATGACTTCCATGAAGGTAAGATCAGATTAGTTAATGATGACCTATTGTGTGAGAAGGCATTTAATGAGATATGGTGAAACGTATTTGTAATAACTATAAATCACATGTTGTTCATCTTTCAAAATAAGTTGCTATGTTGTACTTTTTGGTTTTGTAACATAACAAAACCTGTATTAACTGCCTTACGCTGTACTGTGATCAACTTAAGCTATAGTGCCCAACTTGAAATGCATTACCATTATATTGGAGAATGCATACCATGATAAATATGTCTGTCGTTGTGAGTCATGTTATTACAGCAGCCCTGTTGATACCATTGCCCCTTATTATCAATTACAGTACTGTACAGTACATTGCTTTGGTAGTGCTTCTTCCGTTGAAGATCATTTGTCTATAATCTGTAAAAGCTGTGTTTCATTCAGACATGAACACACTGCCAAAAATGCTTTTTTAAATTCAAAATAATTATTTATTCAAATGTCATTTTTGTAGTAATATTATAATTTTTTTTCTCGTAACAAGGAACCTCTTTCCTCATGTGGTTAGGGTTTTCTAAGAGTAAAGTACACCAGAGAGTTTTGTGTCACAAGGGATTGTTTTCTTTATACAGTGTTTAATGGAAAATATCCACCTAGTACTCATTTAAAGCCAGATGGAGATATCTGGAAACACTAAAAGCCGACTTATATTTTGCACAGCAGAAACACACACCTTAATTTGAAAGGTTGCTGTAAATATGTTTTTATTTGTTTTCTTTTGTTTCATATTGATTGTAATGTGACAGGAGAATGTTTGTATGGCAAATTATAGTGTTTATATATGTTTAGCGTAATATTTATATAAAGGGAAATACAACTGAGAAGAATGCAATGCAAAGGAAGCTTTGTGGTCCAGTGGTTAAAGAAATGTGCTTTTAACCAGGAGGTCCTTGGTTTAAATCCCACCTCAGACACTGACTCGCTGTGTGACCACCTGGTTAACCTCCTTGTGCTCCGTCTTTCGGGTGAGACATTGTTGTAAGTGATTATGCAGCTGATGCATAGTTCACACACCCTGGTCTCATATCTTGTAACATGCTTTGTGATGGTGGTCCACCATGAAAGGCGCTATATAAAAATTATTATTATTATTATTATTATTATTATTATTATTATTATTATTATTATTATTATTGTTATTAAAAAAATAATAATACATTTCCTTCACTGGAGGAGTCACACTGAATATGACAATAGGGCTGCAATGGTACATTTTGACCTTCAAACTTTCGGAACACATTACCAAAGGAAGGTTCGAACCTTCGCTGGTACTAATTTGCATAATTTACTGGTGACGTCACCATAGCTACTTGTTTAATTATATCTGATTGAAAATCCTGTTTTTTACAGGTAATCCATATAAATTAAATAAAACATTCACATGTAGTTTAAAAATACGTTGTATAGATGGACGGTGGACGGTGCTCAGTTTTCGAAATTAAAATGATTAGTGTTGGCGTATATTTTGTATGTTTCTAATATTCTACCATGGCACTTCTCTTACACTGTCTTGTACATTAGGTATTCAGTACATATTTTACTGAAGCACTACAACCGCTATAGGTACCGCCCCTGTGCTTTGGATAATAAACCCTTCCATGCACGGCAGTGGCCATGGTAGTGGATTTTAATACAACAAAACATAAAGACCATGATGATGTGAGTCAAAAAGCTTTATTTAGACAGTGTACTCCAAGCGTCCCAAGATGATAATTCGAGGGCTTAGGACCAGAGGGGTGTAAGTGACATTTTCATAATTTTACAGGAGAGCAAAAATAAGATTTTGATTGTTCGAGTTCAATTGCCATTTATCAGTACATGCACAGTATCAGTATGATTTTGAACAAAATTAAAGAGTTTAAAATATATTTGAATTTGAAACTTCAAAAAGTATGAACAGCAACAGACATTTTGCTTAAAAGTTCGATTTTCCATAATAACACAATGAAGTAAATACCCATTGCAGATAAGTGTGGTTTTCTTCACTAGTTCTATCCCAGACTTGTTTTTCTTCAATATAAAAACAATTAATAAATCAATATATATCTTTTAAAATATAAATCTTCACATATACAGTCATATTTCATAAATTATACTTAAAAATACTACTGTAAAATATAATTTACAAGATTCTCTACAGTTGACATGGCCTGGTTCTTATTCTGTCATGAATTCATTGCTTGAATCCTCAATAACTGAGTAAAATTTAGAATATTGTTAGATATTGTTTTACACAAAACTTTTACATAAAACTATTTTACAACTTTTTTCAGCCATTTTGACTCATCTGATGTCACTCAGCCATCCCACAATGCAACACTCGGTGCCAGGAGGGCATAAGTGTGCTAGCTACACTCTCCTGACACTTAAGTTTACCTAGATTCTGCAGTTGTGTCTTTATTACTTTCTCACTTTATTCAATGCATTTTGTGATTTCACGTAAGTTCTTTTGGCACTAGATAGATCTCATCAAGTGCTTTAATTTGATGTATAATATGCCATTTTGACAAAAATGCCACTTACACCCTCTGGTTCTGAGCCCTCGCACTCCTTGTTTTGCAGGCAGGCTAGAAGATAGCAGTGTTTAAAAATAGTGCTGTAAATGGCCTAGCTTCTGCTATTGAAAGCAGCAGTCCCTTCCAGTGTGCCGCGGCTACAGAGATGCATTTCACTTTTTGCTGCCATATTTTAATCAGAACTTTACATAACTTTGCATAGCCAGTTAGATTTGCATTATCTTCAGTGAATACAACTATATCTTCATTTTTCTAAACAGTGCATTAGAGGTAGCCTACCCTTTCCTGCAACGGAACTTTCAACAATGACAACTCCAGAGTTGATAATTTTATTTTGTGTCTCCATACTTGAATATGTATAATATCTCTTTCATATATATACAGTATGTGAATTTATTATTAATTGACTTATTGCCCACATTGCAACCAGGACATGTAGAATATCTCTTTTATACATGTATAGGCCTAATCAAGCTACATACCATGTCACAACCACAAATGTGTCACATGCTGGAGTGCTGAGAGAAGCATTTCACCCACGTGGATTCGCTTGCACTTATACAGTACATTACTAAGGCCTTACCTATTACACGGCCATGCAAAACGCAACATGGACCATGAAATTCATATCTATTTTGTGTACTTTTACCCTGCACTTAAATCCAATTAAGTTGTGTATCAGTCCAGGTGGACAGGATTTCTTACTCTGTGTTCTCCTCTCTGATTAGTAGGTATAGACATCTGGGGTGGGTTTAGTAGCCTAGGAGATCTCAACTGATATTGTTAAGCGAGTGAACAAGTGTCCAAAATTAATTAAAAAATGTACAATAATTACTGCAGCAGATCATGTACACTAATTTAGCATTCTACTGGTGGCAAACTATTTTGTATAACCTGCAATGTTTCATTGGATCACATATGTCGAACCAGAGTCATTTAGACTCAGACAGCAATCAAAAACGAAAAAGGTTGCGGTAGTGCATTGCTTCAAAACGAAAAGGTAAAAAAAAATATATATATAATATATAAGATATATATATATATATATATATATATATATATATATATATATATATATATATATATATATATATATATATATATATATATATATATATATATATATATATATATATATATATATATATATATATCTATATAGACTTTGTCGCCGTGCAGTGTCAACATCATTGTAGTTGATAATAATCACAACGAGTTCTATCTACCGATGTCAACCCTGACTAAATTTTGTTTCATTATACATTTTATTTTGTGTAATCGGTTTCGTCCAATGAGAACGAGAGACGTAGTAGTAGGATATAACAAGTGTTTCGCGTATAAGTGTGCGTATAAAGAATCAATTGAAGATCTTCATTGTTGTGTCTAATGTGTAAGAACTAAGTTAATATACACTACCGGTCAAAAGTTTTAGAACACCCCCATTTTTCCAGTTTTTATTGAAATTTAAGCAGGTCAAGTCCAGTGAATAACCTGAAATGGTACAAAGGTAAGCGGTAAACTGCCAGAGGTTAAAAAAAAAAGTTTAGGTTACCAAAAACTGAAAAGTAATGTACATTTCAGAGTTATACAAAAAGGCCTTTTTCAGGGAACAAGTAATGGGTTAACAACTTACAGCTGTTCTGCAGCAATGGAAGCAAATTAAGCCTTGAAAGTTGATGCTAACAATTCCTACAGGTGTCCCAACTTTTGTTGATTACTTACAAACCCTCTAGCTGTATAAAAGCAGTGTTGGAACAAACTGTGTTACTACACCCTCTTAAGCATTATTTGGACAGTATTGTACTGCAGGAAGTAGTATATTGCTATCATAATGGCGAGAAAAAGGCAATTAACAAAGGAAGACAGACAGACCATTATAACCCTTAAAAGTGTAGGTCTTTCCTTTAGAGAAATTGCAAAGAAAGCCAAGGTATCTGTGAGTATAGTTTCCTACACCATCAAAAGGCACTTGGAAACTGGAGGAAACTCTGACAGGAAGAGGTCTGGCAGACCCAAAGCCACAACCGAATCAGAAGACAAGTTTCTGAGAGTCAACAGCTTGCGTTATAGGCAGCTCACAGGACAACAGTTTCAAGCACAGCTTAACACTGGTCGAAGTAAGCAAGTCTCAGTTTCAACTGTGAAGAGAAGACTTCGAGCTGCAGTTTTGACAGGTCGAGTGGCAATAAGAAAGCCATTGCTAAGATGGCAAAATAAGAAAAAGAGGCTTGCCTGGGCCATGAAGCACCGCCAGTTGACTACTGAAGACTGGAAGAAGGTCTTATGGACCGATGAATCAAAATTTGAAATCTTCGGTTCATCACGCAGGGTTTTTGTACGCCGTCAAATAGGCGAAAGGATGGTTCCTCGGTGTGTGACACCAACTGTCAAACATGGAGGAGGAAGCGTGATGGTCTGGGGCTCTTTTGCTGGATCCAGAGTTGGCGACTTGCACAGAGTGAGTGGCACCCTGAACCAAAACGGCTACCACAGCATTTTGCAGCACCATGCAATACCCTCTGGTATACGCCTAGTTGGTCATAGGTTCATCCTACAGCAAGATAATGACCCAAAACATACCTCCAGGCTATGTCAGAACTACCTTAGAAAAAAAGAATAAGATGGTAGGCTTCAAATCATGGAATGGCCAGCACAGTCTCCAGACTTAAACCCCATCATAACAACATAAGAACATAAGAAAGTTTACAAACGAGAGGAGGCCATTCGGCCCATCTTGCTCGTTTGGTTGTTAGTAGCTTGTTGATCCCATAATCTCATCACGCAGCTTCTTGAAAGATCCCAGGGTGTCAGCTTCAACAACATTACTGGGGAGTTGATTCCAGACCCTCACGATTCTCTGTGTAAAAAAGTGCCTCCCATTTTCTGTCCTGAATGCCCCGTTGTGTAATCTGCATTTGTGACCCCTGGTCCTTGTTTCTTTTTTCAGGCTGAAAAAGTCCCTTGGATCGACATTGTCAATACCTTTTAGAATTTTGAATGCTTGAATTAGGTCGCCTCGTAGTCTTCTTTGTTCAAGACTGAACAGATTCAGTTCTTTTAGCCTGTCTGCATAAGACATGCCTTTTAAACCCGGAATAATTCTGGTCGCTCTTCTTTGCACTCTTTCTAGAGCAGCAATATCTTTTTTATAGCGAGGTGACCAGAACTGAAAATAATATTCAAGATGAGAGCTTACTAATGCATTGAATAATTTTAACATTACTTCCCTTGATTTAAATTCAACACTTCTCACAATGTATCCGAGCATCTTGTTGGCCTTTTTTTTATAGCTTCCCCACATTGTCTAGATAAAGTTATTTCTGAGTCAACAAAAAGTCTTTTTCATAGATTCCTTCTCCAATTTCAGTATCTCCCATATGATATTTATAATGCACATTTTTATTTCCTGCGTACAGTACCTTACACTTTTCTCTATTAAATGTCATTTGCCATGTGTCTGCCCAGTTCTGAATCTTGTCTAGATCATTTTGAATGAACTTTGCTGCTGCAACAGTGTTTGCCACTCCTCCTATTGTTGTGTCATCTGCAAATTTAACAAGTTTGCAAACTATACCAGAATCTAAATCATTAATGTAGATTAGGAATAGCAGAGGACCTAATACTGATCCCTGTTCTCTACTGGTTACCACACTCCATTCTGAGGTTTCTCCTCTAATCAGTACTTTCTGTTTTCTACATGTTAACCACTCCCTAATCCATGTACATGTGTTTCCTTGAATCCATACTGCGTTCAGTTTGAGAATTAATCTTTTATGCAGGACTTTGTCAAAAGCTTTCTGGAAATCTAAATAAACCATGTCATATGCTTTGCACTTATCCATTATCGATGTTGCATCCTCAAAAAAATCAAGCTAGTTAATTAGACACGATCTCCCTTTCCTAAAATCATGTTGACTGTCTCCCAGGACAGTGTTACCATATAGGTAATTTTCCATTTTGGATCTTATTATAGTTTCCATAAGTTTGCATATAATAGAAGTCAGGCTTACTGGTCTGTAGTTACCTGGTTCAGTTTTGTTTCCCTTTTTGTGGATCGGTATTACGTTTGCAATTTTCCAGCCTGTCGGTACCACCCCTGTGACAAGAGACTGTTGCATGATCTTGGTTAGTGGTTTGTAATAACTTCTTTCATTTCTTTGAGTACTATTTTGGGAGGATCTCATCCGGCCCAGTGGATCTGTTTATTTTAAGAGCTCCTAGTCCCTTTAACACTTCTGCCTCGTTTATGCTAAAGTTATTTAAAACTGGATAAGAACTGGATGACGTGTTGTCCGTATCCTCCTTTGTAATACGGAGTTGGTTTGGGATGAATTGGACAGAAGGGTGAAAGGAAAGCAACCTACGAGTTCAACAAATTTGTGGGAACTTCTGCAACAGTGTTGGGAAGAACTTTCCGAACAATATTTGATTTCCATTGTAGAAAGACTGCCAAGAGTGTGTTCGGCTGATATATCTGCAAAAGGTAGCTACTTTGCTGAGTCAAAAATTTAGATTACATTTTGTTAAACAAAATGATTCCATGATTTCTTTTTTATCTCCAATTGTTTATTTGTTCTATGCTTTAATTTCCGAGTACATTGAGATATTAAACTGCGTAAATTTCAATAAAAACTGGAAAAATGGAGGTGTTCTAAAACTTTTGACCCGTAGTGTATACAAGACACATTTTTTATTTAATTTAATTTGGTTGATAATTTAAATGATGGCATCTCCAATAGCACCTAATCAGAGCGTTGATAGATGGGATGGATTACCTCAAAGCAGTATTCAATTTTTTCTAAATATTCAATTTCATTAAAATATTATCAATTTGTTATCATGGGGTCCCAATCGATAAACATGTGATTATTATCGTTAGAAGCCTATTAAACTTACTTAATTTTCTCCACAAATTGGCCAAATTGTAGTTGGATCTACACACTTGAAATTTGAACTAAAAAAAAAAAAATAAAAAAAAAAAAAATCTCTTATTGCTCTTTTTATTTAAAATAAATAAATAACAATTCTAAGAGGGTCAAATGACCAACCTAGAATTTAGCCTGCTTGGGCTGGTAACCCATATTAACATTATTCCTCAGTTAAACCAAAATCCAGATTAAATTAATTCTAATAAATATAATATGCAAGGATTAAAAATGAAACTACAGATAAAACAAGATTTCATGTCACCTTTTACAGGTTACATTTTGAATTTGTGTCAGCCACCATGATAAGTTACCAGTTTTGCCAAATTTCTATCCATTTAAAAAAAAAAAAAAAAAAAAAAAAAGAATTAATTTGCTATATATTTACATGGTTTTGAAGATGTACTGTGTAGGAGAATTGGTAACAGAATAACATTTGAATTGTTTACTAAGCACTATATATGGAGTTAAACACAATAAAACACATATGACATACTGCTAGAATATACTTTACCAATCTTAAAACATTTTGCTACAAATGTTTATATCCCCAGGCCACTACACACTCAAATTGGTCAATACAATAAAATGGGAATATGTGTTCAAAATTAAGGAAGTGACACATGAAAATGGGTGTACACTTCCAGCTAAGAAGTCCTCCAAACTTGTGCATGAACAGGGGAGCTTTTTCAGGACAGGGAGCCTTGCAAGGCAGTCTTTGGCACTTACAGATGAGAAAAGTACAGTGTAGCAAATAGAGATAACTGCATTGGAACTGTGGATTGAGAGTTGGTGTCTCAGGGAAATATACTTGGCCACACTTTACCACATAATAACGTTTCCTTTTGCATAAAGAATTGTGTAATAAATCACACAAGGACAATGTGGAAATAAGTGGAAGGAAATATATGACTTCACACATAGCCAGCAGAAGGTTATGTTAATAAATTAATTGTAAAATATTTTCAGTTATGAATTACACACAACATGTGGACTGTGTCTATTGCCTATGCACTGTACATCAGTAATTTACAAAGCCTATACTGTATGTTAGATCGAGCATTGAAGAAAAATACTTGCACATTATTACAATCTTATCATGCTCGTGTTTGTCCCTATATTGCCAAATGTTACTTTCATATACTTTTATCTTTATTGTTTATGCATTTACTCTATATTTACTGTTGAGCTTAGAGAAAGCAAAAGTAAAACTATGTTACGCAATGAACCCGACTCACAACATAACAGATAGCACATAATGAATGGTACTGTGGGTGTTTTTATGTTTTGTTTTTTTTTCCTTGTGGGTGGGGGGATCCATCTCCCACTATGTAGGATGAACATAGTTAGTGGTAGTTATTGTTCCCTCAATGCACCTCACTTACCATTTTGTGCTTTGGCCACAGTCTTAACAATAATAGAGATATTCAACCACCTGTCTAAAAGTTGTCATTTAACATTATACCTTGGTATGTGAAATTGAGAATTGAACAAAGTATTAAGGTGTTTCCTGTTTGCTGTTTTGTGTTCTTCATCCTAAAACTCCAGAAAATGGGTAAGCACTTCTGAGTAAGAGGACTGCATACCCAACTGATTCATGTCTTGTTTCCTGCCACTGGGATTGAATTAAAAAGTGATTTATTAACACGTTTATTTATGTGTTATCCACTTGGCTTGAATTGGGACTCTGATTGCATAAGACTTGAACTCATACATTCAGTTTTTTTTATATGAATCATTTGCACTATTAACCTAAAAATAAGGAAAGAAACATTGCATGAAATTCAAAACGGTTGCTTTCAGCAGCTCACTATTGCACTCAGTGCCATTAATGTATGACTCATGGTCATAAATCTATATCAAACTTAGACAAACTACATTAGGTCAATTTTTGAATTGCACATCATTATACTGTATACACATTTCTGTTTCCTCTGCACAGTAAGTATTGAATGGAAACACTAAACACACATCCCTGAAAAGTATACTCAGATGTTTTAAATAAACACACCCTGGAAGGCAGCCATTATGTTAAAGCAAAATTACAGTGATTCTGCTTTCAGGGCATATCGTGTTATTATTTGTGTTTTACAACCATTTTGTTTAAGATGGAAAGCATTTATAGTTCACATGCAAAAACCCAACATGATTCACACAAGACTCATTTTGTAGTAGACCTTGATCAGACTCTAATATGACCGTGAAAAACCAGTGTTTACTGCTGTCTATGGGATTTTGCATGAGCAAAATATGCTCTGTGGGATGAAATCTGCAGATTATAAATTACAAGAGCCACAAATTATATAGAGACATAAAAATGTACATCACATAATGCACTGCTAGTAAACCACAGGACACACAGTACTGTAATATTCTTTATCTAGAAGTTGTCTGTACTTATACTGAGAGGTGAAAGTAAGCCATTTTATAGTTCTACTTATCAAAACGATTGTTAGGCTACATCATTTTGTCTTTTGTGTTTAAGCAAAAGAACTTGTAGTACTTCAGACCCCATTCATGTGAAAGGATGACAGTGTGTGTGATCGCCGTGGTAACTCAAAGAATACGATTTTGCCATCCAACACCACGTGGTGGTCAGTGCACACAGTGCTCAGTGCATTTGATGTTCGGTGAACACTCCATCGTGATGACAAGCAAGGCTGAGTTTCACGCTTGCGAGACGGGTGAATCACTCGAAGCAGGCATGGGACATCATGGACCTTAAGGTTCAGATTGTCCAAGTCCTGGAGCTCTTGTCCAGGCACGTTGAACTGCCACAATCCTCCCCCCAGTGGAGAGGACGGTCTTGGGGCGGGCTTCAGGGGTGAGCACGACCTGCCAGTACCCGCTGCAAAGGTCCAGGGAGCTAAACCATGCTGAACCAGCAACCAGGTCCAGTGACTCGTCAATGCAGGGCAGGGGGTAGGAGTATTTTTTTGTGGCCTCGTTGAGATGGCGGTAATCAATGTAAATTGCCAAGTCCCATCCTTCTTGAGTACAAGCACCACCGCAGAGGCCCAGGGGCTATCCAAGTGTCTCTCAATATGCGATCCGCAGCTCCTTGCCAGGCCAGGGGGAGGCGGCATGGTTGCTGGCGGAGACGACGGGTTTTTCCCGTGTTGATCACATGCTGGACAAGGTGAGTGTGGCCGGTTTCTTCAGGCCATGCAACGAAGGTGACCTGGAATACAATTGGCAGTGCCCACGGCTGTCTGCATTGTCTGCAGGGGTGGGGTGCGGGGTTTGAACTCCTGGCTAATGATGCACCTCCTGTTGTATTGGAGGGGGGAGCCCTCGGGAGTCGGACTGACAGAGCTGCTGTGTTTCCATGGTGCAAGTCGAGTAGGTCCCCTTACGCTGAAGGAAATCCAAACCTAAGATGGAAGGGTCTTGTACAGTAGCCAGCCAGACCTCATGGAACCTGCTGACTACTCCATATTCCACCTTCTGCCATCCTCTCCCTTTTATTGGGGCCAGCTTGCCAGTAACGGTTCTCAGTTGTATCGAGATGGGGTCGACACGCTCCTTCCAGTCAGTCCTGGCTCTGTGTATCACAGTCGTGATGGACGACCCGGTATCGATGAGTGCTGTGCATTTGTGGCAGTGTGCCCCTCCCATGTGTGGATTTTATGTTATGTGTTGCGTGTGGTATGTTAATGTTGGTGCACGTGATATAAATGAGTCTGTGTAGCACAAGTGATTTAAAATATAATTGCATTTAGACACAAGGATTGCACAATCACTTCACGTACAGATTAAAAGGGGTATTTGTATGTGAGCTCGGGGAAGTGCATAAGTTAGTTCACGTGCAGATTTACCAAGATTCCAAATTGAATGATTGATAGAGCAATCGAGTCTCTATACACCTGCATAAAAGATGCTGTGTTTCACTAACTCAGAGTTGTGTGTTCGGTGAGTGGAAAATAGGTGTGGAGAGGAGAGAATTAAAAACTAAAAGAAAATAATTTAACAACTGCTATATTATGCTGGAAGGACTAGTACGATACTTGTTTCTTTGTTTTGACTCCCCGTGTTTGTTTGTCTATTCATCCAATGTTTGTTCAGTGGTAGTCAGTTTTTGTTTGTCTATTTATTTTGGCCCAAAATGCTGTGTGCTGTTTTTGTTCAACTTTTTATTGTCTGAGTGTTAATGAAACACTGAGCACCGCGGTGTCTCAGTTTCACCCACCAGTAGTGCCGGGAGAACAGCGCCTCCAAGACTCAGGCCAGGAAGAGCACTGCGGAGGAAAAAAAATAATAAAATGGAAAGCTGGAGCTGGAGAGATAGCTGCAGTGAGCTGGAGGACCTCCTTAGGGGCCTCGAGGAACAAGACTGGTGCCTTGACTGCGGGGTGTACGGACACAGAGTGGCGATCTGCCCCTTCCAAGAGGAGGAGGAGGAACGATCCCAGCTGAGGAAGGTGAGGAGAAGCGGGAAAGGAAGGCTACAGCAGCAACAGCAACCACAGCAACAGAAGGAGGAGGTTAGGGATGATGGTTGGGATGTCTTTTTAAGGAACCTCACGGTGGAGTTGTGCCACGGCTGTGGGGCATATGGGCACACAGCCGTGGAACTAGCACCCAGAAAGGGGGAGCCCGTGCGTCCAGTGCCCAGAAAAGGGGGGGCCCGTGTGTCCAACGCCCGGGGGGGGGCAGTACGTCCAGCACCCAGACGGGGGGAGCATGAGCTACCAGCATCCAGAGGGGGGAGCACAAGTGTCCAGCACCCAAGAAGGGGCAAGGCCGAGAACCCAAATCCAAGAGGGAGCTGTTTCCACCTCCACCACAAGAGGGAGACTGCCTGATGCTCCCACTTCCAGCACAAGGGGGACATGATGCAGCATTCCTCAGCAGCCACTGCATAGGCTGCTGAGGGGAGCATGGGGGAAAATACCCCAGCCGCGAAGAGAGCACCACGACTGGTCTTGACTCCATCACCAGAGGGAGAAGTGGAGCTTCCATTGCTGCCTTCTGGGCCAGGGGCTCCCCTCCTGGCTTCACTGCCCAGGGATGCCTGTCCACCATCGGAGAGGGATGCTCGTGCACCAGTGCTGGGACTTCCGATGTTGGAGGAGCCAGCTTTGACATTGTCAGCACATCTGCTGACAGCAGCATTGTGGCTAGCATGACCGCGGCCAGGACTGCCCCGGTTGAAGGAGTCAGCCTGGGAGCTGTCAGCACAAGGAGGGAGGTATGTGGCAGTTTCACCTGCCAGTACTGCCATTCTGTGTGTTCCTTTCTGGCCTGACGTCACCCCTACAGCCAGCCTGTTCACAGCATGGTATTCCTTAGATGTGAACTGCAGAATGAAGGAAGGTTCCCTCTCCGGTCCGTCCCACCATGGGGGTTGGTAAGGGGTGGCAAGGGGGTTGAGCTGAAGGGGCAGTGATTCCCCTCCTACACAGGCTCAGTCCAGTTTCCTGCCACTCTGGCGGTGGCTCTCACTCTGGGAGTAGAGGTGTGATCTGGTTCTTCTCCCTTGTCAAGGTGGGAATGATAGGCAGGGTGGTTCAACCGGCAGCGTGGTGTGAACCGTTCATCCTGTAGCACTGCCTGAATTGTTATCTCTTGGCTCGCCTCTTCCTCCAGGGTGCGACTAAAGCTGTTGGGTTTGTCGCTGTAAGCCTGTCTTGCTAATCATGCAATGGCGGCAGCCAATGTCACCAGTTTCTCCCTCCGTGCCCTCTTCCTTAGCTGGAGTTGGTCTTGAAGAGTGAGGTGTGGTTCACAGTTGCCGAACAGTCACTTCAGTAAGATCAGCTAGGTAGATGGCTTTCTTGCGCTCCGTCCAGTCGTGTTCCACGGCTGATAGCTCGAAGGAAGGCCTCCAGCGAGGCTGTGACATTGAACCAGGGTAGTTTCAGTCTTGGCCATTTCGGTGAAGAGGGTCGGTAGTCTGTGCTAGTAGGCATCTCTCCTTCCGGGGTTGTCTCGCGTTGCAGCCCTTGTCGATGGGGGTAGTGGTTCCAATGTAGCGTGTGGTGTCTCACTCTTCCTTGAGCTGTCCCGTGCTTCAGCCCTTACCGGGGGGGAGGGTGGTGGTGGTCACGGTGTCTGGATCTGCCATCCGGCGGTCCTTCCCTCTCTGTCCTCCAGAGTGTCCTGAACACCGGTGTCACCTTCAGCCAAGACATCACCCAATGTCTGCTCCCGAATGGGACCTCGGGTTCTGGGTCTGCTCCCTCCTGTGGAACTCGTCTGGTGTCTTCCGTGTTTTCCATTTAGATCCCATTTTACTTCTGACACCAGTGTAACGATCTGCCTTAGGCGGGTTCATAGTGGGAAGAAATTAAACACCGGAGACAACATGCAGTGAAAAGCAGTTATACTACTGTTTTTATTTATGAATGTTAATGCTCTTTCAGTGCTGTCTTTTACTCTTTTAATTATTGCCTTTAGTTCTCCTTCTGACTACTCACACTCATAACAGCCAGACGGCAGCGCATTGCCCATTTTTATATCTCCCGCTTTCCCTCCATGTCTCACACCACTGGTCCATTCAAAACACATTATGTAAATGAGCTCTGGCGATTTGGTTCCTTCTCCCTATTCGCTAACGTGACATTCTGCTCTCTTTCACACAAAATAAAATACACATTAAAGCGCCCGAGCGGGCCAATCAAGCCGTCACCCACGTAAAAGAGAGAGAGAGCAGCACGCACTAGCCATTCTTGCACAGACTCACACTCAACATTTATGCAGGACATTTTACAGTACAGTCCCATCCCTCTCCCAGTCTCTGATTAGAGTTAATTTTGCGATGCCCCCTGTATATATTTCAGCGATAGAGCCCGTCAATGCAGCTCTACTCGCCTTCGGCTCGGGGCGCATAACTCCAGTCGTGGTCATCTACCACACGGTAGAGCCCACATCGAGAGGGCTCTGTTGCTATTAGAAAACGATTTATTTATTTATTTTCTCTTTAAAAAAAACTTTAAAACCTAATTCGAATAGAAAAAAATACAAAAACGACATACACATAGATAAAACGTTGTTATTATTATTATTATTATTATTATTATTATTATTATTATTATTATTATTATAGTAGTATTATTTAAATATTATTATTGCTAACATATTTATTTATTTATTGGGGTCTTACTCTTTCTTATTATAATTTATCTGGACATGTACAATTGTTGAATAGTCTGTGTAGTATTGAGTCTGACTCGAAACTTGTTGGAGGTGGGGCGTGGATTGGCTGGTGCTGAAAGAACTGAAACAGGGTTGGGAGTTTGACTGGCTATATATATATATATATATATATATATATATATATATATATATATATATATATATATATATATATATATATATATATATATATATAATTAATGAACCAATGTTTTTTTTGTGTATGAAGACATTTTTAAAATGTGTTAATGTTATATTTTGGTCAGAATAATGACTGCTCTACTGGGAACATGTTTAGCTGAGCGGATCCCTGAGGTTTATAATACATACCTTTTTAAGATCAATCTGTTACAGAGAGTGAGGCTGCATAATTCAGTACTTCGTAAATAATGTACTGTCTCATAAATGTTTACCACGTTAAATGAGGACTGTAGTTTAAGCATTTACCATAGCCATTTGCAATGGCTTGCCATGTGCATTAATATGCTTTGCCTGTCTGTACTTTACAATGCTTTCATAAGGAAAGAGACACAACATTATCGTTATATTTCCTTAGAGTGCTCTCTCTCTCTCTCTCTCTCTCTCTCTCTCTCTCTCTCTCTCTCTCTCTCTCTCTCTCTCTCTCTCTCTCTCTCTCTCTCATTTTAAAGAGTAAACAAAATTTGAAAATGCATTGACACTGCCTTAGTAATGCAATTGAAAACAATAAAGATGTTACTTTATCAAGCAACAGATGTTTTTCAAGCATAGATTAGGAAATTGGCATATCATGTAAAGACTTTCATGTCATCAAAGTAACATTTTAAATCATGTTTAGATTAAATATAGAGATCTGTACCACCCAATAACCCCACTAATGCAAACAATTGAAAGAATGTGTTATTTCTGTGTATTTGTTAGATAACAGATTTTTTTTTTCCCCAGAGCTGATAAGCCAGACATCTTTAAAATATGATGTATGATAAAAAAAAAAATAATAATAATGTTTACATTCAGTATTTTTGAAGGTTTAGAAGGCAACGTAGAAATGTTTTGCTTTTTATGTGTTACATTTATATTAGCTTTATTTATGTTAATGTACAGGTACATAATTTTGTAGTAGCAAAGAGTGACATATGGTGGGAGGGAGGGTGTGTGTGCCATTCTTGCTAAAAAAAAACTTAAGAAACAAACTGGCCCACAAGCTCTTCTTTCTAAAAAAGAAAATGGCTGAAGACATGTAGGTATTCAATTTCAAAATATAATTTTTCAGTCTGCAGCTTTGTATTTTCTAACAGTAGCCAATATGCATGAGATACAATGTGCTGTATATCTAAACTCAATTTGGTGTACTGTACTTATCCACAGAGTGCCAAGCTTTGTGTTTAATGCTTTTAGGGAATTAACTTGACAGTTTTAAAAGCAGACCAAAAATAACAATAGTATAGGCACGGCTTCTATTTTGTTTAAAGGTTATTCATGTCCAAATGTAGTCAGTTCAGGGTGTATGGTCATAGGCTTTCAAAACCAATTTGTAGTTAGATTTTGAAACTTCACCAATCAGAGCTACATGTAAATCATAATGAAGCTTACTTCACAAAGACAGAACCAGTGCTTGAAAATTAAACCATAACGTACGGTGGGCCCGATATTCAAAAGGTATTCGCGTTGCATGTGGCCATTGTGCCGAAATTGGGCCAAGGTGCCAGATTCGAAACATCCTTTTGCACATCACAATCCATTCGGTGCTGTGCAGAAATAAAATATATGCATCGCGCATAATGGGGGGAGTGGCCGACAATATGTGTGATCCTGGTATATATATATAACTTCGTAGTCACGTTGAGATTAAAACCTCTTTTACGAGTGTGATCTAGCCAAGCAGGTAGCAGCAAGTCAATCGGACAACAAGAACAGATACACAATAAAATACAATTAAGACACAGGCAAATCACATTTAAAACAATATATCACATTTAAAACAAAATACACAAAAGTAATCAACTATTTAAAACAATTACAACCCTGTCTCAAAATCATGCAGTTTACTCTTAAATTGCAATAAAGATATCTGGGTCTGCAGCTTTAGTTTGGACTGGAACTTATTCCAGGACCATGGGGCATGATAAGCAAATGATCCTTTACCAATAATTGCGATGCTCTAGTTCCAATAACTGCGCACCACTGGCTCAAATAGTGTCGGAGTAACAGTCCACTCTGGAGTTGGGTACAATAGTACAAACGTACAATAGTACAGAACCCCAATCCCAACCTCCCCCCCCCCCCCAATCCAGATGGGCTGATCAGTTATGTGTTTTATCACTGTGTTGATATAATGGACAGCGGTAGTGTGTTTACATATACAGTTATGTGTGTTCTTCACTGCTATACAGGCATATCGGCATCCAACGTGTACCATCAAAGTATGGAAATGTAGATTGAGAGAAGGATGAAGCGGGGAGGGGGGTCCTGCCTGTTATTTTTGCTGTGTGTTGCCACACATCTGTAAATGAATTGTATAGATACGTCATACACCCATCTTGAGGCCTATTGCTTTATTTGGCTATTCCATAGGTCGCTGTGCATTACGGGTGAGGGGTGGGCAGCTGCAGTTCGGAGAGCCAAACACCGACTCTTGCTGTGAAAGGCATGATAACGTTTTCCTAAAGTCAGACCGGTGATACGATCAACCAATCAAAAGACCTGAGTTTTCTCTGCAGCAGTCCAATCATAAGTTAGCTGAGGCGGGACAAACAATTCTTTTAACTGTAATTTTTGGCTGTTTTTATGCAGTTGCATGTCCAGCCTGCTGAATGTCAATATTGCTAATTGTACAGAGACTGTTCATTTATTGAGAAATCATAGTAGGCTACAATTAACATTTTAGGAGCGTATTTAAAATGAATTATTATTCTTACAAAAAAAAATGGCATAATGAAAAAAATCCATTCCGGTGACACTCAAAACCTTACAAACTGGGCTTAATCATGATGTTCAAGTAGTGAGTAGATGAATAACATAATGCATTTATGTGTATTGTGTATATAAAAATGCTTGATTGATGTTTACTTTGCAGGTGAATGACCTTGTTACATTTACAAATCAGAGAGTGTGCTACCACAGTACTTTGTCACGGCACGACTTATATAAAAAAAAAAATAAAAAAAAAATCATTCAGAACAAAAGATGAATGAAAAGATGATGAAATATTTATACTAAAGTAATACAAAGATGACTACAAAAGATTTAGAAGTGAGTAGTTTTTCGAGATTTACAATTATACTGTAAATACAGTATAATTGTAAATCTGGAAAACTACTCGCTTCTAAACAGATTTTTCCCGTTGTAAATGCTGTGGCTAAAGGAACAGAAACTTCACTTAAAAGAACACCTTCTTTGCACCAATAGCCGTTTATTCACAATGGATACAGTACTGTTTTGTAAAAAAAAAAAAAAAAAAAAACGACTTGTCTAATAAACCAATCAGCGTCTCGAGGGACAATGATTGGTTTATTAAATCTTTCCAGAACCACCTCCATATCATTGAATTGTTCTGTATTCTGATTTCCACGAGTGCACCTCATTGCTACAAAATGACATGTAAACAAACGGCAAAATGTGCAGCTGTTTCTCTTGTTACAAAAAGTTGGAAATTATTCAACCTGGATCAGACACAAGTATATAAAGATAATTAAGGATTGCTTGATACAGCCTTTAATTATAGTAGAAAGTTGCGTGAGGTGACGTCACAAACTGTATTTTCACTCAAGTCTCGTGAGTATAATGTAAGGCTTTTGGATATGTTTCCATGCAAAAAAAACTTTTTTGGTCATATGTATGGCTTTTTGGTTTGAAGGTGATTTAACCCCCTTTAAATTTGTACAATGTTTTAGGCTTGCACTTCCTATAGCTTGAGGAATGTGCATGGTATGGTATGTGTGTGCTGGACCACATAAGTCATGACACAGGAGTGGTCATTTCGAGGTTCTAAACTGCGTGGAAAACCGGCCATTGTCCTTTATTTTGGAAACATATTCTGACATTTGCATTTGTTTGTTTTTAAAAGGACAAAATTAATAAATGTTACCAAATTTTGCAAGTGGCTAGTGCTACCAAATATGGGATATTCAAAGGAGAATACAGTAGCTGTGCACAGTTCTGGATTCGCACAGTTCTGCATCAATGCTCCTTTTCAATAGCAAATCCATAACTCATACACAAATAGCACAACCTTGGCTGGAGTGAGTGTAGATTAAAATAGAAACAGGAGACCAATTTAGAGTTTTTTTTTTTATTGCTGGGTTATTGGCATTGCACTTAAATTTGGTCTTTTTTGCAGAATTGTTCTTTTTCCTAAAATATATCATGTGTCTTTGGAGAGAGACTCTCTTTTCTGTTTAAATAAAGTATCCCCTCAGAAGAGAGTGTGTAGCAGTATGTCTGTTTTGAATGTATTGGTGTGTGTCAAAGTAACATAAGTACATAAGAGTACACATTGAGACAAGCATAAGTAAATACTCCCTGAACTAGTAGTGGGTAACAACAACATTGATACTTTAAGATTATTCTTTTTTCCTCATTGCAAGACACCTACTCATTATATGTGCCTGTTAAGAAGCAGAGCAATTACATTGATGATTGTATGGAGACAAAGCAGTTCTTAAAAATAAAAGTGAAAATAGTTCCATGCATTATCTACTCTGCAGTTTTTGTTAGTTGCTCAACCTGCTCCAAGCTCATCACTGTACATAAAACCTTAAGACATTCTCAAGAATGCTTAGAGCAAATAGCCCTTTTTTTACAAATAATATAGCATACTTAATATCCTTACTCAGCCTTACAAAATCTTACCATGTCTTCACTCATAATCTAGAAACTTCAGATAGCAAAAAAATAGTGTCTGGTTCAGTATGTATTTCCCTCTTTTATAAGGTACTCACTGTTATTTTTAATTCCGTTTCAGGGGTTTTATCATTTCTGTTTCTCTGGAAGACCTGACGATATTACAGGACAGCTTCAGACTCCATTAACCTTATTATACTGTGGGTAGCCGTCTTATACCTGAAAAGAACGGGACAGATCTTACAATTTGAAGCTCTCAGCTTTTATACCTCATACAAAACTTGAACAACCACCTAAACCTAAAGACGATATATGGCTTCACCACAGCTCCTACGCGAAGTACATTCTGTTGACACACAACTAGATGTGCATATGGAACAGCATGCCAGTGACCTCTCGAACGAATTCAAAAGGAGCAGCCCATCAGGCAACGATGAAGGAAGCCAAAGTCAGCCCAAGCAAAGCACTTTACCCAACGGCCTGAGGAAAAGCAGCAGGAAGCACCGGGACTACATTAAGATCTCTGTGCCTGAACCAAAGAACCGGCTGCCACTGGAATGGTGGAAAACAGGCATTGCCTTTGTCTATGCCCTCTTCAACCTGGTACTAACCACGGTCATGATCACTGTGGTGCACGAGAGAGTCCCAGCCAAAGAGACCAGCCCACCTCTGCCCGATAAGTTTTTTGATTACGTTGGTCGAGTTGAATGGGCTTTTTCTATATCAGAAATAAATGGGATGATTTTAGTAGGACTGTGGTGCTGCCAGTGGCTGTTCCTCCGATACAAGTAAGTATCAAATGTTGGTTTATATACCGAGCATCAAAAGCAACTTTTCACTATTACGATCACCTACATTTTACTTGCTGTACTCTTCCATTCCTTATACAGAGCATATATGCTCAGATTTACATGCCTTATTTTTAGGTAGTCTGTTACTGTTTCATTTCTTGGGTCACATCAGCACTGTCTGCTTGGTCAAAGCATGTCACTGGCAGCAAATAATGTCTGTCATTTGGGGCTACAGATGGTTGATTAATAATTGAAAAGATGGCTTTTGAGGGGAAGGGACGATTTGACTCTCCAGATGTCGGTCAATGTAGAGCCAATAGTATTTTTTTCTACTGGACCCCCAGGTGGCTATTTAGCAGGGGCTTTATATTAACTACAGTATATCCATGTATTACAGTACATCTTGTGTTATTATTGGCATAGTTGATCCTTTGTCAGGCCAAAAACTTACCACGTAGATATTCAGGGGTTTGGAACTTGTTGAGTAAAATGTTGTGAAGCAGTGATTTGACAATTTGTGTCAGTTTCAGCAGGTGTTCAGTATAGATAAGAAGCTCTGGCATTAACGTAGCAATTTATTCTCTTCTTTAGACCAGTGTTACAAGACTATGCACAGTAACAACAAAATAAAATATATGTGGTTTTAAGTAAGAGGGGCTTTTTAACATTTACTGGTACCTGTACATATCAGCATCACTACCTGAAAAGCTTCCATTGCTAGTGCTCACAGTCAACTTTCATGACACACTATGGCAGTGTAGCATACTTTTACTATACTTTACTGTGTGTTAGTATTTTTCTAATCTTTTTCCCACACAGCAGTATACTAGTGATGTTTATTAGGACCTGTAGTTTATAAGTAGAGCTATAGGTTATTCACTTTTTTGGGATGTTTGCAATAGTTCTTTCCTTTACATACAGTATTCCATTTTTAGGAGTTAATAAAATGACACTGAAGGAGTGATACAAAGCTGCAAGGGTAAACCCTATTTAAAGACTTTGAGATTCTTGGAATAAATTGTGTTTGGCTAAAAATAAGGAGTATGCCATTGACTGTAACCTGTGATTTGTAGCACATTTCAAATGAGGAGAAAAGTACATCCTTTTTTTCCTTAATTTGACTTAATTGTCTTTTTATGAAGCTATTTTACTGCTATTTTTATATTTTAAAATATGATTGAATGACTCACGGCATGTTTAGTAGATAAGTGTCACTGAAATATTATTTTTATCAACATACTCCAATGGTGTATTGATGACAAACAGAAAACCAGCAGCACCATGTGTTCATGGCTTATTAGAATACAACACCTAGCAGATGACTCATCCAGCTCAAAGACTCCTCTGGCAAGCTCTAGCAGTTAGCTGCATGCCTTTGTTGATTGTTAGCTAAAGGCATGCAAATATCACACAAAAGATATATCAGGAGCAGTTTCAGTGCAGGAGGATGGTAATGAGTTTGTAAACACTGCACCAGTGTTTTAGAAGTAAACCTGAATTAAAGAACCAAACATTTGTGGCTACTTATTCAAAGTGCCTCTGCCATTCCATTTTCCTGGGGGGAAAAATTCATGTGGCTGTTTATACAGGTTTAACTGTATATTGAGATGAAACAACAATACAGTAAGCAGGCCATGGTAAAATGGCTGTAAAATGTAGGAATAGAGTACCGGTGGCTTGTGTTGTGGTGTTTGTACAGAATACTGATATGTGTGTATTGTTTTGTTGTTTTTCAGGTCAATAGCAGCAAGAAGGTTTTTCTTCATAATGGGAACCCTTTACCTGTACAGGTGCATGACCATGTATGTTACAACGCTACCTGTGCCTGGAATGCACATGAAATGTGCTCCAAAGGTATATTTGTCTCTAGTAGAGGACTGGAGACTATGCTGTATAATGTATTCTATGAAAACTTTCAGTGTACACTTTCTAATTTAAAATACATGGTTACTTGGGCTGCTAAAAGGGTTAAAGGGTTGAAATGCTTCTTAACTTGAAGTTAGCCATGCAAGACTTGCCAGGATTGCAAGGCCTGGGCCATCCTAAAATAGTGCTGGCAGATGTAGTGCCTTTCCAGTGAAAATCAGGCATTTATCCAAGTACATTTTGTTTTTACATTTAATGAGTGATCAGATGTTTTTTTTTTTACTTTATCTTTTGTATTTACAGTAGATGGGCATAAAGTTCTGAGTTAGTTCAAAAAATAAATAAATAAATAAACTCTGATTCTTTATGTAGTGTATGGATGTTTTAAAACCATTTTCAATTCGACAAAGGGAAGTGACAAGAACTGATGGATTGAAGTAAATTGCCTGCAATAAAATGATCAGTTTGATCATTATAAGCAGATTGAGCCACTGCTACAACACAGTGTTTTTTTACTAGACAGCCTACTGCCAGTAAAGGCAAGCAATAACAACAGAGTCCAAAAACAACAAAAGTCTTTATTTGTGGTTTAAGCCACAACTGGTGGAAAACAATATTTACAAGTGATTATCTTTTTCACAAAGAAGGACGAACACTATATACAACTGAGGATGCTGCGGAGCGAGCGCTATTCTGCTAAGACGGCAGAGGAAAAGAAAGAAATCTCTCAGGTTAAGCAGGTACCGGTCTCTAGTTCTTCTGGAACCTGTAACTTGTTTCTTTCTGTAAAGACAGAAGCACTAACCTGACAGGTAAAGCAGCTGGCTTTATATGCGCCATAACCCCAGCTCTGCAGTCTTCCTCTCTAATGGGTGAGCTCAGGGACAGGCGCAGACAATTACCTCTCACATGCCTCCTATCAGGCTGACTCCTACATGATGTTAACCCTGTTGGCAGAGCCACAAAGACAGTCAGTTCCCCAGACCCCTCCTGCTGGTGGGAGGTGGACATTTTCCTGAACAGAGTTCACTTGCCCTGTCACACTACGATTTTAAAAAGGATGCCGTACAGTGCCGTATTGTCTGTCAAAGTACTTTCTGTTTTTTGTGTTTTGTATCAGGTGTCTGTTGGTCAGTGCCGTATGGTGCCACTGTTCAGAGTTCCACTGTATTTCTTCTGGTGGTGATTTTCTGCTAATGTTGCCATTCCAGGAGCACCTAGATAATTGTCTACTTGGACACATTAGTCAATGCAGCCACTGCGTTGAGGGATATGTGGGCACCCACTACAATACCTCTTGCAACATAGATCCTTTTGCTTTCCCATCATTTTTGCTGACTGGTTGCACACATCCTACACAGCTTATTCGGTGAAGTAGATTATTTTAAGTCATAACTATGGAGAAGTTGATTTAATTCACTTTTTCTCTGTCTTATTTCATATTTTATGTAGCTTTTTAAGCAATAATTCTTCTTAGCTTTAGGTTTTGAGGCCTTGTGCCCTGCGCGAAGCTGACGGCTTTCCCTGCTCCTTCCCTGGGATTCAGTACCTTGTTGTGGCTAAGTTCACACTCTCTTCCTTGCTACTTGGCTCTTTTTGCTAATGCCTTTTCATAAATACAGTGCTTTGCAGAAGTATTCACCCCCCTGCAAAGTTTTCACATTTTGTTGGTACCTGAGCATACTCCAGAACACTTTCAAAATTAGACAAACTACTCCACATTGATAAAGTTAAAAAAAAAAAATGCATATAGAATAAGTAAGATTTACAGAGAAAAACAGATTAATCTCAGTTGCAAAAGTATTCAAACCCTTTGCTACTGCAGCCCTAAATCAGCTCAGGTGCAAATGATTTGTTTGAAAGGTCACACAATTAGTGAAATAGTTTCAGCCTGTGTGTACTCAAAGTGGTTTAACTTGTAGATAATTTCCTTCAGGTATATAAAGACTTTCAAGCTGCAACTCACATAATGATCCACTAAAGCAACCATGAAGACCAAAGAACTTTCGAAACAAGTCGGATAAAGCAGTAGAGCAGGAGAAGGGTACAAGAAAATTTCAGAGGTGCTTATTATGCCTCTCAGCACAATGAAGTCCATCATTAAGAAGTAGAATATGCATCATGCCACCAGACACTACCCAGATCAGGTCGCCCTCCCAAACTGAGCAGCCAGGCAAGCAGGAAACTGGTTTGGGATGTCACTCTGAAGCCAACAGTGACCTTGAGAGAGCTGCAAATTTCTGTATCTGAGGTGGGTCAGTGTTCACACATCAACAATAAGCCAGTCCCTACACAAAGCTGGACGGGTGGCAAGAAAGAAGCCATTACTCTTAAAGCACGTGTGGAGTTTGCGAAAAAGTATGTAGATGATACTACAGACATATAGAAAAAGGTGCTGAATACTTATGCAACCAGTAAATTTCATTTTGTACATTTTCTTTGTAATTTTGCTGACATTTAACGTCCTCATAGAACAGTGTTCAGTTTAACCACTATAGCTTTGAATAAAAAAAATTTGTTTGAAAAACTATATACAGTATTTGTAATTTTTATCAAAATGTGACATTATTGGTAGGGGGTGAATACTTCTGCAAACAGATAGATAGATAGATAGATAGATAGATAGATAGATAGATAGATAGATAGATAGATAGATAGATAGATAGATAGATAGATAGATAGATAGATAGATTAGATTAGATAGATAGAAGATAGATAGATAGATAGATAGATAGATAGATAGATAGATAGATAGATAGATAGTTTCTAATTATTTTCTGTTTTTCTTTCAGGAACCCAGCGCATGCGTAGGCCGTCTCCCTGTCCTAGAGTCTGCCTCTTTTCACAGACGGTATACTGTGCTAGCGGTCTGGTTTTTTCCAGTCAGCTTTTTACACTACAGAGACTCTCCCAGTGTTAACGGCTTTTTATCTGCACTGTGCTGTCGAATTGGCAGGAGCCTTTTGAATTCCGTGCCGTTGCTGTATTAGCTTTGCTGCACTGACAACGAAGACTCCTAGATTTTTTCTAGTTAGCAGGCAACTGCAGCCCCTGTCTGTTTTACAGTGCATGCTTGCCGTTTGCCAGTGGCTTTTTCAGGTCTTCACCTGCATGCCACCTGGTTGGTACCAAAGCCGGTACAAGTCACCTGGTCGGTACCAGAGCCGGTACCAGTCACCTGGCTGGTACCAAAGTCTGTACCAGTCACCTGGTCGGTACCAGAGCCGGCACCAGTCACCTGGCCAGTACCAAAGTCTGTACCAGTCACATGGTCGGTACCAGAGCCAGTACCAGACACCTGGCTGGTACCAAAGTCTGTACCAGTCACCTGGTCGGTACCAGAGCCGGCACCAGTCACCTGGCCAGTACCAAAGTCTGTACCAGTCACATGGTCGGTACCAGAGCCGGTACCAGAGCCGGTACCAGACACCTGGCTGGTACCAAAGTCTGTACCAGTCACCTGGTCGGTACCAGAGCCGGTACTAGTCACCTGACCGGTACCAAATTCTGTACCAGTCACCTGGTTGGTACCAGAACCTGCGACCATCACCTGGTTGGTAGCAGAGCGGGTACTGGTCACCTGGTTGGTACGAGTCAGTACCAAAGCCTATACAAGTCACATGGTCTGTACCAGTGCCGCTACCAGAGCCTTTACCAGTGACCTGGTCGGTACCAAAGTAGGCACCAGTCACCTTTATTAGTACCAAGGTTGGTACCAGCCATCTGGTTCATATCATAATCTGTACCAATGATTTAGTCCAGGTTAGTCCAGTTTGACACCAAGACTGTTACCAGTGCTCCATTTTTGTGTACTGTGTGTACAAATCAGGCTTCAGCACCAGTCATCTTACTGTCTGCTCTTATGCACATACATTGCATGGCTGAACTGTTTTTTCAACCTTGCACGATGCATGGGTTTCACTTTTGTGCTTGTTGCAAGATAAACAAACATTCCAGCAGAGGATAAGAATGATAGGTGCATCCACTGCCTGTGAAGAGAGCATGCAGAAGGAGCAGTTAAAGACTGAAGCTATTGCACGTCTTTTGCTTATTTTGTTAAGAGGACACTGGAAAGCAGGCTGGCCCGCTGTTCAATGGACCGCTCTACATCTCTAACACTGGCGCAGCATGACTCACCCCATTCGTCCTCTGCAGTGTGGTCAACAGAGTCCCCACTCTCTGTTACACCAGCATTGCCACCCTCCCAGGATTATTGATGATCACGCACCTCAAACACCTGGGTGCTTACCACCATCAAAGCTGGTTACTCTACAGTTTTGTTTCGGCCCTCCTTTTCAGGGCATGACTCTAACAACGGCCATGAAACCTCATGGCCAGAATGCTAAGGCAGTTTATCTTCCTTTTTAGCACATCTGCCGGTGCTGCAAGTCTTTCACTTGCGATGGCTTGGTATTGTATCCCATTCGGTAATGGTTACATTTCGTACTAGAAATGCAAACATTACCCTTTAAGGTCACTGTGTTCACTCTAATGCTGCCGGCCTATTTTTCTCCTGGGTGCGGAGATGACGTCTTACACATACGGGGCTCTTAAAGGAGCAGCTTTGATATAAGTGCTCAAGTAATTCTGGCTATAAGAGATATCTCCCATTAGGTAATAGTTGCATTTCTATTTCAGGGAACCAGGGTTATGATAATAACCTAATAATTTCTAATGTGTCCATATTTATGTATGAACTAAAGATATTCACAAGATGACTATGTTAAGGAGGGAAGTCCTCAGAATGCCATGTCATTATTTCCAAGCCAAAGGTTATCTGAAAGGGAAGGTTGATGTCTGGGGTAAAATTGTGTCATCATTGACTCAATGGGAAATTTACTTGCTGCTGTATATTTTATAAATAACAGCACAGTACACACCCTTCCCTCTTCCCCACAGCTGCATGGAGACTCCCAAGCCAAGCTGCAGAGGATTCTGAAACTGATTTCGGGCGGCGGCCTGTCCATCACCGGCTCACACATCTTGTGTGGCGACTTCCTCTACAGCGGACACACTGTGATGCTGACATTGACTTACTTGTTCATCAAGGAATGTAAGTATTGCATGACATTTCCCCTGATAGAGTGTAATAGAAACAGTAAGGAAGATTTCTCTCATGCAGCATCAGGTCCATGCCTGTTGCCACGTTTACACATTTTCAGTAAGCTAAACAGCAGTTTAACTCCTTTAAGCCTTGGTGTTAAGGAGTTACAACATTTATATTTGTTTGACACCATCCACTCTGTTGCCAAATAATGAACTTCTTACATCTTTAGGTCTCTTTGTTTTACAAACTTCAATCATTGCAGGTATAGTGCATTGGTGAATTTGTTGTGTGTTACCCTTGAAGTCTCTAAAATGGCTGACTTTTTTTCTTTATCAAACTGCAGTAGGTTATTACTCTTGAAATAAAATATTTGTTGGTTTCTTTCACCAATAGTTATATTAGTTGCTTAGCAAATGCTTAGCTCTTAGCTCTTTGATAGTCTGAACTTCTATTTTATTTTTATTTAGTCAGTGGATTTTGTATTGCACTCGTTTTAAAATCTTAGTGGATTGCACTAGTGCAAAACAACAACCAGATTTCACATGTAAGTTTTTATAATAGGATTTACAGTATTATAGCCCCTCCTCAATGTGTTTCCTCTGTGGGTTAGAAAGGGCAGATTTTTTTATGCTCTTATGGGGCGTAATACCTAATTTTGTTGAGCTTGTCTGGGAGTATTTACTGTAGTTCGCATTGTTTGAAACCAGTTCCAACTCCACCTCCTAGCACACTTTTTTTGCAGAAGTTATTCACATGACATGAGATTCACATTTAACTTCCAGCAAGATTCCATTACAAGAAACAGCAACAATAACAGCTCACGTGACAGATATTTATAATTAATTACTAATCACATTGCAATGTGTACATTGTCATTGATTGAATACAAGTTTTTGGTTTAATCTGAGGCACTCACACTGATTATGTATTTTAAGTAAAAAGTATTTTTACTGGAATAGAGCCCGTCTGAGAATAATGGGTGTGTGTGGCAGAATGGCTTGTGGGGTGATGTCAGACCAGGAAATTCATCCGGAGCCATATTTACAAAGGTTAAAATAACAAAAGAAAACGGCACGATAGCCAAAATAAACAAACAAATAAAGGACGCGAGAACCTTCAGCATGGTTCAAAGTAAACAGCATTCGTCTTGCTCCTTTGAATAAGGTGACCAGGTTTTTAAGTCCTTAAACTGGGACAGTGTGGAACTATTGTGAATAACTTCCAAGCTACGGGGAAACTCTAGGGTTTTTATTTTTTGACTTTGGCAATGTTTCATCTAATATATTGAAAGTGAATGCAGAGACTAATGATGATATTCAGAGTGGAATCTCCCCCCACCCCCTGACCTTTGAGGGTGCTATGTAAAGGGAACAGAGTGCTCTGGATTGGAAGGCCAGACAATTTATTCCCAGGGTTCGGCGGAAGTCTGCCATTTAGAAAAGGGGGCGGAGCTACGGTGCAGTAAATCATTGACCCGGAAGGGAAACTGTGTGGCAGCAGTGGATTGGAGGAGCGGTTGCAATTGTTAACCAAGGGGGGGTGTGATTGACGGTATATAAGGGGACGTAGCGAGGTGATCTGTTCATTTGTTATGGTTAACACTAACCTGGAAGGAGAACTGTGTTATATATATTGTGAGTGTTTTGTTGTGTCTAATTATATACTTGTTTGTTGTTATTAGACGGCTAACATGATCCAGAGCTGTCGCTACAGGCCAGCACAAACACGGACATCTCTGCACTTGTTTCACGATTAATTGTATTTACACCACGAGCACTACAGCACTCACTTTAGACTTTGGACCGTGTTTGTATATTGTTTGTGGATTCAGAACTGTGTTTATTATTTCTAGACTGAACCCTGTGTTGTCACTGAGCAATACGCATCATTGTATATTGCCAGTTAACTTTATTATTTACTGTTGTCAAGTGACTTTGGATTACAAAATAAACAATGATTTTACCAGTAACGTTGTTGTCATTCTCTTAAGCACAGCATCGCCTCTAAACCTGCGCACTGCAAACCACTTTGCTACAATGATCTTATTGTCTTTGTAATTTCATTTCTACACAACAAGCATAGTTATTATATTACACAATAGCAATTCAATAATATCAAATTCTGAGATTCTATTTTATTGCTGATTACTGCTGCAAATCTAGTCCATTTTCTGCATAAGAAACTGCATCTTCTCTCTTTGATTTCCCCTTTCTTTCTCACTCTATCTCTATGCTATCCTCCAGGCCCTGCAAACCAGGCCCTTCCTGTATGAAAACATATCTCAAAATTTCTATTTGTAACTGGTTACTTCATAGAATATTTCTCAAAATATGTAATTTCTTACCATTTAATATGACATGGTATTTGTTCTGTATATTTTTTCTATTGCAGTTAATGCTTGGATCATTAGTGTGCCGTGATTAATAGATACTAGGATTTTCTACTATTAACCTATTACTAGGTGGTGAAATGCATTAAATATCCTATCTTGACTGTGTGCAGTAAATGAAGCCCGCTAATCAGCTTTTCTGAGTTTAGTTTAGAAGCTGCCCTGATTGCGGAAAGAGGAATTTCCTTCTGAAGTAGTTATTAAGTCTGGTAAATTGTAATCCACATAGGCAAACCCTTTAAGTTTCTTCTAATAGGTTTATTTCCAAATCCCCCCCTTTTAACACACTGTAAACTGATGGGCATTACTTAAAAACGGAAAGGAGCCTGTTAAACTTGTTAATTGCATGATGACATTTCCTACCTTTTCCATATGGATGGAGGCTTGTGATTTTGCGTGGTATTAGAGAGGGTTAGGAGACGTGATATGAATGTCCTCCCTTGGGGAATGATGTGTATCGCATAATTGAAATCAGAGAGGAGAGAGAGGAGTTCTCTCTTTTTGATTGTTTTTGCTTTTTGGAATGTTTTAATAGGCTTGAGAACAACATTTTTGGTTTTGAGATAGCTTGGGCTGGAGGTTGTGATACTAGAAGTATGAGGAGGAAATTATTCAGAAGGTACAAGAGAAATGGTAAGTGGTATTCATTTAAAAGGATCCAGCAGAGTGCGTCTGAAAGTGAATCGAATATTTTGAGGCTGATCCAGCAGCCGAAGGTTAATTGCAATGAAAAGTAATATGCACCTTGCCAGGAAATTCCGAATAGGTGCCTTAGAGAGGGATGGATGGTCATCACTTTAAATTCGTCTGTGATGTCGGCTTTTGCCAGCCATGCGGCATGCCCTGCTATTTTTATGAATTTAATGGCGTCTGATAAAGTGATGTATTGTAGTGAGAACTGTTCTTGGGGAATTAGTGGATTAATACTGCAGGCGGATTGACCAGGAGCTGACAGATCGCTTATAATGTGCTTTTTCCCTGATATTGTTCATGTAGCTATGCCAATTGAGTTGATTCTGTATTCCGGGAATGGTGGGGAGGGGAAGGGGCTAGCAATAAAGTCCTTTTCGATTTCTTTTTGAATGAGGGTGGTTCCGAAGTGGCGGATCTGAGGTTTTTGCAAATGAAGGAGGAGGCTGGTGATACCTGTATGTAAGCTGTGTTGTAGCTTGTCTATTTGGTGCTGTGTGAACTGCTAGTCAGGTGTGGAGAGCTTCAGTGAGAGCGTCTGCATTGATGGGTGTGGAAACTGTCAGTAAAGATTGTCATTTTTTTTTCTTTGCAGAGGGCAGATTATCCTGGAGTGCGTGTCACTGCAGAAATTGCATACGTGCATGAATCTGCAGTTGGAGTTAAAACAGGATGACCTGTTAAAGTTATTACAAATCTGTCTTTCTCCAGCAAACTTAACTGGTCATGTGTATTTGTCCCTGTTGTATGAGGCGTTGGGGGGGTGCAGATGCGTGGATCAGATTTGCGGCTGACAGTCTGCTACTGAAGCGAGGGGGGTCCTAGGAGATTGGGTAGAGCTGGGCCGGTTGCAATGGCTTTTTTTGGGTAGAGGTTAGTGGAGTGTTCTGTAGACGCACAGACCCCGCATGAGTGAGCCTGCAATCCACCAAAGATCCGGTTGAATAAGTCGTGATCAGGTGTGCCACAGTTGATGTTGTTGTCCGATATTGCTGCCTTGGCTGAAAAACTTTTATGATACTCTTAAAACATTGTCCCTCCGTATATCACTGATAGCTCTACTACGTATGTTAAATATGAATCCAGGTCCTCGCGGCGATGGAGAAATGCGGTGCACAAAATGTCCCAGTATACTGAAAATGCTGAAACAAATTCACCAAAAGTAAGATCTTTTAGCAGGTGGGGGTCAATGGATTTTAAGGTGACTGATACATCTCCACAATTTACAACCCAGTGGTCAATGAATTTGGATGCTGCAATGAGGATTTATATGAGATTAGTATCCTTACCCTCGATGATTTGGCGGTGGAGTGGAGCAGATACGGTGTGGCGCCTGGTAGTGGAGCTTGACTGAATTCCTGCAACAGTAGATGGTGACAGGCTGAACACTGGTGTAATTTTTGGTATGTTGTAGATAAAGAAGGAGTGCTGCTTGAGGGTAGGAGGGAGCCATCGAGACGAGTATTTATGGTTGAGATGTTATCCGCAAATGTTTGCATAAATGCTGTAATGTCCTTGAATATTTGCTGATGAGGTACACTGATTTCTGCTGATTTGGCTGGAGCTGGAATCTGTGTCTGGAGGTTTGAATCAGTCGGACAGGTTTGTACTTGAGTTGGTGCTATGTAAGCCTCCATTGCTGGACCTGGGGCAGAGGCGGCTACTGAACCGTAGCAGGCCTGCTGGCCTCTTGGAGTTGCACGGTGGTGCTTGGATGGAAGGGGGTAGATGGGCCCTGCCGCGATGCTTTTGCAAAGCGTTAGGAATAGAGCATTACTTCCTCAGTTTGGGGGGATTTGGGTCCCGGAGTCAAAGAGGGCTTTCAAGATTCTGGCGACCAGCCAGCAGATGAGTTGGTTTGGTGCTGGAGCCGGTCTCTGCCTGGAACCCTGTCGTTTTGGATGGGACAGCACCAGATTGGGGCTTGGTATTGCAGGTGAAAGATTGTATTGAACAAGCTGCGGCATTAAGTTGCCGGTAGGAGATTGCTGTTCAGGCTGGATATCCTCGGACTCCGTCGAGGATTGATTAAACAGGTTGTCCATATCAATGCTTTGGATTTTCAAGATGTTACTTGACAGGAGATGTTGTTTTTTTGTGTTTTTATTTTTTTTTAATAGCTTGTCAGTCAAGGCGAATTTGAATTGCTGAATGCTAAAGACAAAGGCCAAAAGGCAAACGCGAGATGAAACATGGGTGTTGTGATCTAGCTTTTATAGGAAAGTAGAGATTAACAGGTGACTTAGCCAAAGAGAGTTCCTTACAGTCCCAAACAATAAACACAGGTATCTCTCCCACAATAGGAGTTTTTGTTGACTCAGAAATGTCTTCATCTAGATAATGTGGGGAAGCTATAAAAAAGGCTAACAAGATGCTCGGATACATTGTGAAAAGTGTCGAATTTAAATCAAGGGAAGTAATGTTAAAACTGTACAACTGAATATTGTGTGCAGTTCTGGTCACCTCGCTATGCTGCTCTAGAAAGAGTGCAAAGAAGAGCGACCAGAATTATTCCGGGCTTAAAAGGCATGTCATATGCAGACAGTCTAAAAGAATTGAATCTGTTCAGTCTTGAACAAAGAAGACTATGTGGCGACCTAATTCAAGCATTCAAAATTCTAAAAGGTATCGACAGTGTCGACCCAAGGGACTTTTTCAGCCTGAAAAAAGAAACGAGGACCAGGGGTCACAAATGGAGATTAGACAAAGGGGCTTCAGAACAGAAAATAGGAGGCACTTTTTTACACAGAGAATTGTGAGGGTCTGAAATCAGCTCCCCAGTAATGTTGTTGAAGCTGACACCCTGGGATCCTTCAAGAAGCTGCTTGATGAGATTCTGGGATCAATAAGCTACTAACAACCAAACGAGCAAGATGGGCCGAATGGCCTCCTCTCGTTTGTAAACTTTCTTATGTTCTTATGTTCTTAATATACAAACATGATCACCATTCCTGGGTGTGTTTGCTGTAGTGCTTGTGGTGGGTGTTACAGTTTAATGCATGATAATAGTGTAGTGCTGTTCCTGGTTTTATGCTGGCCCTTAACGACAGCTCCAAAACATGTTAGCTGTCTATGAAAACACAATTAACAATTATAGACAAGTCAAACAAACACTCACGATATCTCACAATTACTGCACGGGTCCTTCCGGGTTATATTTCGTAACCAAAGCGAAGGAACAGATTACGATTCCCCCTTATATGCTGTCACTCATGACCCCTTGGTAAACAAGTGCAGCTGCCTTTACAATCTGCGGCTGCTATGTCGTTTCCAGGTCAATACGTTCTTGCAACGGAGTCTCGCCTTCTTCCAGACTGACTGATTTCCTGTATTCATTGTCTTTATTCATTGTACTGACCGAATTCATTGTATTGCTTTCACAAGCTGACACACGTATGCAACAAATAGCATTAATCTTGAATACCAGTACACTCCATTGTCTATTTTCTTAAACTTTACATGATAAAACACACTTCTGTGAAACAAGGGCGTAATTCTTTTTTGTAATTTTAAACTACAGTATTTGTATCATGTACAGTACTCAACTATCAATGTACATTTTTTTAAGAAATTAAATTGGCACCTGTAGACCTGAAACTATTGTATTTCATTATTGCTAAAAACATAAAATGTACATTAAAGAAATGAACTTCACAAATGTGAAAACAACTTCATAAATGTTGTGTTATTCACTAACATATGTTTCATAGAGGCTTATCTGTAGTGAACTGAAAGACTTATTTCAATAGAAAATATTTTACATATTTTCTTGTCATATTTTACAGCCTTCCTGTTGTTGTGATGAGCTATTTTGATGCACAAAGTATTCAAACCATGACAAGCTTCAGTGCACTGCATTAGAAACTTTGCAACATGACAGTGTTGATTTCTGCAATTGTCGCCTATAGCTACACACAAAGCAAAGCCGTTTGCACGCAGATATACAAATATCAAGGATGAAGAGAATTATTCCAACGCAATACAGTAGTACCTGTATGAGCCATTATTGTTACTCTACAGTAGTCTAACCTCTTTGATACGTTAGATACAAAGCAGCCTGCTTGAAAATACCATATTCTCTTACCGGCGCGACGATGCTCTGGGGAAAAAAAAAAAAACAGAACAAAATGAGTGTCCACTTGGGAATACCTTTTTGAAGTTTGTTTTACATGTGACACGTCTCACTTCAGCTCAGCTCTAACACACTCCCTTGTCTGCAAAAGCTATAGATTTCTTGTAGTGGTGGCCGAGTGACTAACTAGCTATCAATTATCTTATTAACCCCTCGGCCACACTAGCTGACAGTCGAGGATTCTCGCGTACTAAATCACAAACATAAAACAATAACACACAATGGAGGACAACACTTCGCTCGCCCTGCATTTAAATAATAGTGCAAGTAAAAAATAATACTAAACATAATATGCACAGGGGCAGGATGTACCCTGTCACAGTGTGAAAAGGAGTGTTTAGACCCACTGTCAACATCTCATTCAAAAATCTCTGATAGTCTAAAGGTGTACGTCCAAGCATTTTATAAATCCGTGTTTTTCTTTATTTCATTAGCTTCAGTATTTTTTAACCTCTTTTTTATGTTGTATTTAAAGTATAAGATCAAGTTAAAGCTACCTGCTCCCATAAGCCAGGGATAATTAAAAGGTTGGTAGGTTTCTAAATTGCTACCTAATTCTTTAAAGTTTTAATCCTTGCTGTAAAAGGTAACTTTTACCTGTTTCATGGCATCAATTAACAGCTGTAAGCATTTCAAGTGCACAATTGATCTTGTGTGTTTCAGCTAACTTGGCTGCTGGGTTTTATCATATTTCATGTGTTTATTCCCGAGTAACAATACTATTGCTCTAGCTCATACAGTGTGTTTTTGCACCTGCAGATTCACCCAGTCGTTTCTGGTGGTACCACTTGCTGTGCTGGCTGCTGAGTGCTGTGGGAGTGGTGTGCATCCTGCTGGGTCACGAACACTACACTGTGGATGTGGTCATTGCATACTACATCACCACCAGACTCTTTTGGTGGTACCACACCATGGCCAATATACAGGTGAGGCAAAAAGTTAGTCAACTGAATTAAATTCCCTTGCACCTCTATGAAAGGATTTTCCAGTCACTGACATGGAATTGTTCGGTTGCAACACATGTAAAAGATACATTCTTCCTAAATGCAATGAGACAGGCTATACCATCTAATAAGATTTTCAGTGGCTGAAAGAGAGCAGGTTCTCTCATTGGCAGATCTGATTTCTTTAAGAGCAAGAGTATTCATTTATTTATTTAATTTTTAATTGAGTTGCCGGCAATTGTTTTTATCATTTTTTTCTCCCAATTTGGAATAGACAGTTATTTTTAGGCTCAGCTCACCGCTACCACCCCCGTGCTGACTCGGGAGCTACGAAGACGAACACATGCTGTCTTCCGAAGCATGTGCCATCAGCCGACCGCTTCTTTTCACACTGCAGACCCACCATGCAGCCACCTCAGAGGACAACACAGCTCTGGGCAGCTTACAGGCAAGCCCACAGGTCCCCGCCTAGACAATTGGGGTCGCTGATGGGCAGTGAGCCGAGGACACCCTGGCCAACCCAAGCCCCCCCCAGGTGGTGCTCAGCCAATTGTGCTCCGCCCCCTGGGAACTCCCGTCCACGGTTGGCAGTGGAATAGCCTGGACTCAAACCGGCGACGTCCAGGCTATAGTGCTCATCATGCACTCCACGCGGAGTGCCTTTACCGGATGTACCACGATGTGATGAGTCAAAGGGATTTCAGTCTGTGATTCAGCCTCCCAACAGTAGATGGCATCAAACCAACTCGGGACTTCCCTTACCAAGATCTCGTGACCATGGCAAAAGTCATCTTTTGAGGGGCGGCATCTTGGTGAGGGGTGGAAGTACGAGTATGTAAATTCCAGCCACTGGAGTCAAGTGAAGGATAAGGACACTTGTCAGTTGTGGATTGGTGTTCCACTGACTACAGAGGCGGGACATTACATACTAAAGGGAATGTACTACTGTGTTCGGGGTTGGTCCGAAAGTAAAATAGGTAACGGGTGGAGGGAGAGACTAGTTTGGTGCAGCGGGATTTAAAAAAAAAAAAAAAAAAACACTAACATTTCTTTTGTCTTTTTTTGTTTATGTATGGCTTACCACGAAGACGATTAAAGACGAGTTATCACGATCGGTTTTGGATTTCACCCCTGCACTCCTTCCCTCACACTATTTTGTTTTCTTTTGTTATTTAATTATTTTGTTGTGTATAGATAATAAAAATAAATTATTTTATTTCTGTACACATAATTTACTGTCTGGACATTCCATTTAATACACTCTCGCCTCACACACAAGTACTCATTTAAAGTTTGATTTTACCGCATACAAATAAATTACCTTCTTGTATGTGTTTTTGATGCAAATGCAGCTTTCCCCCAACCCAGAATTGTCTACGTAATTATCTAACATAAAATATTGGATAAAAACTAGGATTTAAAATACCTAGTACAAATGTATAATTCAAAAGCCTCATAAATAATTCAAGCCTTTATTTGTGTAATTTAACTCTTGTGATTTTGTGTGAGAGTTTTTTTTGTGTCGTTTTTGATTTGATTATATGATTGCAATCATTCAGAGTGTTTTTAATTGCAAATAATGAAATACTGTATTTATTATTTCTTGTGTCAAGGTGTTTTCACCGGCGTTCAGGAGCTGCTCTTCAGTTCTAGTTGCTTGCCATAGATTATATCATGACACAGACTAGATCAGCTAAATTGTTCTCTATAAAAGTAACTGCCAGCAGTATCAAGTTTACTAATATAAAAACACTTGGGCTGATCAAGCCTATGTTGCGTATGTCTGTGTCAGACATCTAGATCTGAAGGGCAGCTCCAGATTTTTAGTATTTACAATAAACTAATTAAAAAAATTAGATTTTGGACTGTGAGCGTCTATGTTTGGAACACAAATTTGGTAAGTAAAAAATGACTTAATAGCCAACTCTTGGGTTTCCAAAGGACCAGTCTCTTCAGAGAAAACATATAATATAACATAATAGTTTCTCTATAGAATTTATGATTAGCTAATATTTCACAAAGGTAAAACATGTTACCTCTTGACTGAGACAATGTAATTGTGCTTCAGTGCCATCTACTGTTCACAGCTACATACTACAACCTTTGTAATACATTAAGTACCGGTATTCAGCTTTTCAACATGTTTTCTTGGGCCAGTTCACAGTGTACTGAATGTTGTAAGCAAAGTTTTGTTAACAACTGTTTTTGACTAATAAACAACAACTTTTCAGCCCATATAACACTAAGTTGTTTTGAGAGAGTTTCTCATTTTAGAAAGCACTGTTTAACCAAAGATCATTTTTAGAAACACTCTTTGAAAAACAGTCCCTAAACTGTCCCTAAGGTTTTTTGAGTAGGGCCCAATGTTTCCTATTACCAAAACATGATAGACTGATTTAAAACAGCCATTAATACAGGACAGTAATGTATGTCCATACTGTCCACCTCTTCCCTTATTTAAATAATGTATTTCTTTGTTTGTTTCCAGACACTGAGGTCCTCCCCTCAAAACTACCTGACTCGGAGCTGGTGGAACCCAGTGTTCTGGTTCTTTGAGAAGAACGTGCAGACCCGGGTGCCTTGCTCCTTCTCTTGGCCAATCAGCTGGCCTCCCAGCTGCTTCAAGTCCTCCTGTAAAAACTATTCCATGGTTCAGAACGCCAGGAGACAGTAAAGCACACACACACACACACACACACAACTCTTGCTGTGGAGTGGAATACCTTGGGGTTTTTTTTCACAGTACACTAAACACTTTGAAAAATACTAGAGACCAAAACACTGGCAGTTCATGCCAAAGAAATGTAACAAATAAGTGCTGATAATATATTACCCAATAAGTGGATCTACAAACAAAATAACTGCTAAATAAGAATATTTTTCTAGCAGGTCTTAAATGCATTTGCTTTTTGTTTGTTCATTTATATATATATACACACACACACTGAAGGAAAAAAAATTATTTATATTAGAATTTCTGTGAGAAAGTGCTTGAGAATGTATGTGAGACTGAGTGAGTCAGTGGGTGTCTGTAAAACTTAAAATAATAAAATAATATGTAACTCAATTCCATATTGTTACATATTTTAAAGACAAAACAGGCAAAAGGTTAAACTTGAACTTGAAAATCTAAACTTGACATATATATCTTTCTTTTAAGGTAAAGTGTTTTTAATGTGGTTGTACCCTAAAAAAAAAAAAAAACTACTATAAGTACTGATCTAAAATACCGATCAATATAGGCCTCAAATGTACAGTTTCAACTAAACATTATATCACAAACATGTACAGTATTTTTATTTTAAAATATGTAATTTAATTTAGATATGTAGGGTTATCGGGTACAATTACTGATTGAGGTTTAATTGGTTAAACAATTTAGAACAGGTTTAGAACTAAGATGGAGAGTGGAAGGCCAACACCACTGCAACAGATAAAAGAAGGTTCTCAGTATGCTTACCTTCCATAACAGGACACTTGCACTTCCTTCGTGATTTCACCTCAGAATGATATTTCTTACTGGCTGCAAAGCATGAAGTTATTTAGGGGAGGCATCTGGTTGGTTACTAACAGTAAAGACATACCTTAAGGAAGGGGACAATTTCACTCTCCAGGTGACATTACAAGTGCGAGACCATCAGAAAGCAAGGCCCGCAATCCGTTTTCTTTTACCTAGTGTAGTTCCAAATGTACTAAAGTACATGTTTTCTAAAAAAAAATGATTTCTTGCAAAACTACACATTTAAGGTCTATATAGGGCTGGATGTGGAAAATGTATTATTTTGTTAACTACAATTACTTTAACATCTGTTTCCCTTGCTTATATTATTAGCTTCAGTTCCTTCTTCAGTGCCCACTGTCTCTTATTGTTTCATTCAGCTTTCAATTCTATTAAGTTATCATAACTTTTAACATTTTTGAAGCCTTTTTCACAGCAGAAAGCAAAGTGGCTTAGCATATCATATCAAATTCTAACTGAAATTGGAAACTCTGTACCACAAAGAAAGAATGGGGGGGGGGGGGGGGGGGGGGGGGCGGGGGGGGGGGGCGGGGGGGTTTCTTTAATTCGGGGGTGGGGGGGGGGGGGGGGGGGGGGGTGTTGGGGGGGGGGGGGGGGGGGGGGTGTGGGGGGGGTGGGGGGGGGGGGTGGGGGGGGTGGGGGGGGGGGGGGAGGTTGGGGGGGGGTGGGGGGGGTGGGGGGGGGGGGTTTGCATAAGATGACTACTTCATCATGTCCTTAAAGATAGGCTCTGAAGTCGAAAACTATTTTACCTCCAGTGGCCATAAGACATTTAATCACATGAAAAATCACTGTTGTACATAACATGAGTTTGGCATAATGGGTTAATTTAGGAGTTACTAGATTGCAAGACAGGCTAAGAATCCAGGCAAATACTTATATTTTAAAAGTGCCAAAATGTATTTAAAAAAAAAAAAAAAAAAAAAGAATAATACAGCTCATCCTGGGATCTTTTATTTTGGCAGAACCAGTTAGTTTAAAGCGGGGATCTCCAACCCAGGTCCTGAAAAGCCCCAATCGTGCAGATTTTATAGGTGTCTTTACATCATCAATGGCTGAATATCTAGAACACATGTTAATCTTGACTAATTAAGCCAATATTTGGTTAAATTAAGTAACTGAGAGCTCTCCAGGACCAGGGCTGGAGACCAATGGCTTAAAGCATTGCCTCCTTTTTATTTGGGAGATGGTCTTCATTCCACTTAGATACTGCTGAAATATCTGTTAGAGCATGTATAGGAAGGCAAAAGAGTTCATTGTGTTACATTACACAGCTTATATTCCATAGACATATAAGATAGCAAAACCAGCTGCAGAACCATGATTTGAATTCTTTTGGAGTCTACTGTGTAGCAACTGTTTTGTTTTGTAGAAAACAGATTTGTTTTTTGATAGGTTTTTGCAACTTCAAAGTAAAATGAGCTGTCCAAAGGTTTACGGTGGTTTACATGAGAACTATTTTCTGTGTAAGTAATATCTTATTTTTGTGTTTGTTTTGTAAACAATCGATTGGTTTTACACCCAAGTTATGCAATTCCATAAGATACATGCAAAGTCATACAAGGATGAATGGAGTGTTAAAAAGAAGCAAAAACCAGAACACACTGTAATTTGGCAGGTTTAGTTATTTTACAGTGTTCCAAATGTCACTTTTAACACTGAAATGAAACATATGCACCATGAAATGTATATTGTTTTATTTGGCTTAGTTTCAAAGGTACTTGAATAATGGTAAAAATGAAGGCAAGAAATCTTTAATTTGAAAACAGTCTCAGATAGCACGTGTCACAGGTATAATTATATATATATATATATATATATATATATATATATATATATATATATATATATATATATGATTTCTGTGGAACCCACAGTACCTTCAATTTTAATGATCTTACCAGGGATACATCTTAATACTTCTGTTCTTAAACAGAAAAACCTGCCCTCACGTGTACTTCTTTCCACTGCATTTCTTCTTTTTAAGTTTAAGTAAGCCAACCCTGGGGAAGCATGCAGATCCTTCTCTGTTTATATCATTAATCTATACCTCATTGGTTTCTAGTGATCTGAACCGTTTAGTAACAGAAACCAGATATGTCTCGTGAATTACTTTGCAACTCCAGAGCCAAATTGCCACATTTGTCTGTGTTGCTTTGTAGTTTGGCTCTGGAGATCTTATATTAAAAAAAAAAAGTAAAGTCTGGAAAAGTTCTTGTCAAGTCAGTTCATACTTGCCTGTCAGCTGGTTTCAAACCCTGAATGTTACTAGTCTATATTCATACTAATCTGGGTCTTTGAAGCCAGCTGGGTATGTTCCTCACAGGGGAAAAGCATTTATTTTATGTGTTAACAACTCTTGTCTTGATATTACTATGCAGCCAAGGTAATATGTGTCTTCAAATGACATCCTGTTTGTCCATTGAGGTTAATTTCAGTTCTGTCTTGGAAACAATGCACAATCAACAGAAAACAGTATTTTCTGTGAAGGGAATATTTGCAGATAGATATATTTAAAACATGTCACATAGTTTATGGGCAAAAAAAAGCACCAACTGTTTTTCGTTTAGTTTTTTTTTTTTTTAAAACAAAGAGTTAAATTATTAAGACTTGTTCTGGATCGCATTTGCGGTTGCTTAATCCTGTGCATTTTCCAAAAAAGGAATTTAAGGGTTTGACCACTTGTTTTAATGGAAAACAGATGTAACGTTTACAGATCAATTGAGATGTTTAATGTGTAAGGGATAGTCATATGGATATGCAACAATCATTGTTAATATGTATTATAGTATTTTTTTAGTGTACATGTATAAAGTTATATATGCTCATTGATAAATAATGTTTATATAAAAACCTACATGTGACTGTACATCAGCTTTAAATCCTGTGGAAATGTATTTTGATGTTTGTCTTAAAGGGTTTAACAGTTGATGACTAGTCTACACTAGTGAGACTATTCTATTTAGTTAATTGTGAATATACTGTATACAATAAACACCTTCAATGTAATATTTTATTACAGTTCTGTTAACATTTTTCCAACCAATTATTAAGAATAAAATGTACTATTTAAACCAAGAAAGTTCCAACTATTTATTATTATTATTATTATTATTATTATATTATTATTATTATTATTATTATTATTATTATTATTATTATTTATCTTGCATGTATTTGTTTTTTTTTTTCTTTCTGACCCTTTTCTATGTTCTAGGAATATACTTTCTCTGACAATTATTTTGATATGGGATACCCTGACTCATGTTATGTAACCTTAGGGAGTCCTCTGGTCATTTGAAAGTGGTAACCCTAACTCTATAAAACAAAAAGTTGAAGATTATCTTCACAGTTCAATGTGTTACCTGAGTAACCTTACTGATACCCTTATTATTGTGATGAATATCTTTTGGGTGTTGGCTTGTTTGATTAAAAAAAAAAAAAATAATGTATTTCAATTCAGGACACAGTGCAGATTTTACAAAGCTACATATATAGTATCCTTCCTATTGCCTATTAACGTCCTGTGCTTAAAGTCACATCATAATTGGATGGTTACATTTTCGTTTTACTTCATTATGATACAATACATTATTATTTAATATTCCATAAGCCACAGAAACCTGAATCTGTTAAAATGCTTACATTTAGTAGAATCACAATATAAATACACAAGTGTATTATGTATTATGCACAGCAAAGCTTTTTCCAAAAACAGGTGCTGACCATAAGGCACTTTATAAATTAATGTCTGGACATAGTTAACAGCAATGACATAAACTGAGGTTGGTCGCCCACTTAAATAATATGATAACGCTATGTTTTCTAATTGACAATCGCTGCAACACCTGATGGAGACACACTATGAGCTCACCATCTCTAGCTGTTTTATTCTAACCGTGTTTTCCACCAGAGAATCAAAGACCATTCTGTTGTTTTCTGAAAGGCGGAAAGGGTGAAATTAACATAAAAGTGGCGGAAGAAATGAACCTGTATGTAAATGAAACCTATATGGTAATGACGAAAATGACTTTTTACGTCATTCCAGGATGTCAAACAATACACAGATGAGAATGCAAGGTAGAATAGGTGGAGTAAACAGACTAGACTTGCTGGGTAAGGAGAAAGATAAGATAGAAGAGCAGTGGGTATAATGGAAGAAATAGCCGCACCAACCCTTTTAATTCTAGCACGGGAGTCATGCTGATTAGGTCATGCCTTTATCTGCATCACAGTCCTCGAAGTGTCAGAAACTGGGTTTTCAGACTGTTCTCCTTCCTGACCAGTTTTGCTCAGATTACGAAAAACAGTCGTGAAGGTGAATCTCCTCCAAAAATGACCTCTCTGGCTGTCGTAAACGCTTTGCTTCTCGGGCCCTATGTGACGAACTGCGTTGTGTTGTTTAATGTTTTGGTTTAATACATGAAAAAAAGATCTTAAAACAAAATGCAAGAGGAATCTGATGCATAATTGTAGTGGTCAAGTCCAGACGAGAATTATGAGTGTGCAACCATACCAATCTTGTCTCTGTGGCAAAGTGGCTTGCAGTGTTCAGGTGCAGGAGTGATGCAGTGATTAAATGAAAGGCAGACAATGGTAACCAAGTGTAAGTGGTTTTATTTATAATCCTGGTCTGGTAACCGTGAATAATATTTCCCAGGCAATAAAGTAATTGCAGTTCCAAATAATAAACACAGTCAATAGTACACACACAATACACAAACACGGTCACCAGTCCTGGGTGAGTGCTGTAGTGCTCGTGGTGCTGTCCGGGTTTCTGCTGGCCTCTGGCGAAAGCTCCGGGCATGTTTAGCTGTCTACTAAAATAACAAGAAACAATTTGAGACAAAACAAACAAATACACACAATATGATTTCACAGACACAGGTCCTTCCAGGTTGTTCTTAACCCAAACGAAGGGACAGATTACATCACACATGATTCCTTGGTAAACGATTGCAGCTGCTCCGCCAACCCGCGGCTTCCACATCGTTTCCCTTCATGGTGGATGAGTTAGTGCACCGGAGCTGCGACCCCTTTCTAGATGACCGACTTCCTTTTAACCCTGGGAATTAATTGTCGAGCCAAACAGTCCAGGGTACACTGTTCCCATTACTTAGCACCCTCACAGATGGGGAGGGAGATTTACCACCAAAGATCATTTTATTTTTGTTACAGGGCCCTATTCATAAAAGTACTTGCCGACTGCTGTAATAAAACAAATTTTGTTTAAAACTAACAAAAGTCTTCCATATTGCTATTCATAAAGTGATCTGAGAATACAGGCGACTGTCGTAAAGCACTTTATGAATGGGTATACAGTTGTTCAAGAACAAAAATATGCATCATCAACATTATTAATGTTCCCTGGGTGGTGTCTTGACACTAGCAATACAACTGACCTTTAAGAAACTGGTGTTAAACTGAAATGGGGCCGTGTGACGCATTTCTTCTTGAAACCTCCCGAAATGTTCTTCTTTGGCACAGTTGAAGTGATTGATCTGACACTTGGCAGATATTATCATCATCCAAACCTGCTTGCAAAACAGAAGTTGCTGTGATACAATTCAACAGTAAAATGGCTGCCACAAATTTCACCAAAACGCACCCTTAAAAGCAGACTGCTTTTATTTGAAAACTGCCTGACCAACAGACTCCAAACTTGGTAGTCATTGTTCCGGTGACAGCGGAATACGAATATGTTAAAATTGTTTTGTTTCATAAAACAATATGGCTGCCACTCCTTTTTTGCCACATTTTTTTCTCATATTTAAAACTGCTTCCGTTTAAAAATAGTTCACTTGAGACACTCCAACCTTGGAAACCATCGTGCCTGTGTCGGTAAAATTTACTTTTTCAAAAATGGCATTTGTGTGTTAAACAAGATGGCCGCCTGTGACAAAGTGCCCTGCCCCTATGTGTCTTTTGTGTTGTATGTTGTGTGTTAATGCTGGTGTATAGTCATTGGTACACGGAATATAAACAGGTCTGTGTAATACGAGTGTTTAAAATGTGTATTTGTATTTAGGAACAAGGATTACACAGCACTTCACGCACAAGTAAAATGTAATAAAATGTGAGCACAGCGAACTGCACTTTATTAATTCATGTGCATTTGTACCGCGACTCCAACTGAATGATTGATTAGCAATCGAGTCTCAGTACAGCTGCATAAAGCCGCATGTTTTCACTCGCTTGGGGTTGTCTGTTCGGTGAGTGGAGAACGGGATTGGAGACGGAGGTTATAATAATAGTTAATAGTTAAAATATCAGCTCACCGTGTTTGTCTGTGTAGTCTGTTATGTTTGTCTCTTTAATTTGGTGAAAGTGCCGTGTCCTGTGATTTTTGTTTGTTGCAACCTTTTTATTTACTGTTCTGTTCATTCATTAAATGCTGAGAGAAACCAATCGCTCAGCTCCACCTCTCTGTTGTTTATTTCCTGGTTCCTGTTTCTGGTCTGACGTCACCCACTAAAGCAGTCTTTGTGACACGTGGTGTCATTGTGGGATTACCAGCGCCTCCTAGACGCAGAGCAGGAATCACAGTTTCTTGTTTAAAAAATAAAAATTTTAAAAATTAAAAAAAAAAAACACAACAACAACAAAAAAAAATGTCAGAAGATGCCATCAGGCTGAGGGACTGGGTCCAGGACAATGCTGAGCTAGAGGCCCAGTCCATGCCCATAGCCACCCGGGTCCTGTGGCTGATGGACAGGGAGTGATGGGAGGCATATGAGAGGGAACACACCCCAAACTCCCTGGAGGTAGGTGTGGAGTTGGTCCTCTGCTACCTGGAGGCAGCTATAAACAGAACAGCAGCCCAGGTAGCAGGGTTTCCAGTGCCCAGGCGCGGGGACCACGAGAGTCCAGCACCCAGATGGGGGGACCACGAAAGTCCTGCACCCAGATGGAGGGACCGCGGGGATCCAAAGTCCGAGAGGGAGTTTTTCCCACTTCCACCAGCAGATGAAGAATGTCTGCTGTCCCCATCTCCACCAGCAGAGGGTGAGTGCCTGGTGGTATCACTTCCCCCACCGTCACCACCTGGAGGAGATGAGCAGGTGCTTCCTCTGCTTCCATCACCTTCCACTGCCAGTGAGGAAGAGCCACACCAGTCCCCTGCCAGTGAGGGAGAGCCGCACCAGTCCCCTGTAATAAGAGTAGACTACACGTCTCTCCCACCTCCATCGCCAGGAGACTACACGCCTCCACCAACTCCATTGGCAGGAGCAAAGCAGTAGGAGCTGCCTCTGCCTCCGCCACCTCCACCAGCAGAGGGTGAATGCTTGCTGGGTCCTTGTCCACCAGCAGAGGGTGAATGCCTGCTGGGTCCTTGTCCACCAGCACAGGGTGAATGCCTGCTGGGTCCCCATCCACCAGCAGAGGGTGAATGCCTACTGGGTCCCCGTCCACCAGCAGAGGATGAATGCCTGCTGGTATTACTTCCCCCACCAGCAGTGGATGAATGCCTGCTGGTATTACTTCCCCCACCAGCAGAGGATGAATGCCTGCTGGTATCACTTCCCCCACCAGCAAAGGATGAATGCCTGCTAGTATCACTTCCCCCACCATCACGAGGAGAGGAGCTGGAGCTGCCTCTGCCTCCATCACCATCAGGGGGAGAGGAGCAGGAGCTGCCTCTCCCTTCACCAGAACGACCAGGAATACATGCTGGTGGTCCTCAGCAGCCCGTACATAGGCTGCTGAGGGAAGCACTGGGAAGAACCGCCCAGCCGCAGTGGCCGAGAAGTGGGCTAAAACCTGCATCCCAGCTTGTCCTTACTCCCTACACATCTTCGCCTAAGGATGCCTGCCTCATTTCGCCCAAGGGTGCCTGTCTGGCTTCGCCTGGGGTTGCCAGTTGCTCCACATCGCCTGGGGTTGCCAGTTGTTCCGCAGTGCCTGGGGTTGTGTAACACGAGAGTTTAAAATGTATATTTGTATTTAGGCACAAGGATTGCACAGCACTTCAAGTGCAAGTAAAATGTAATAAAATGTGAGCATGGGGAATTGCACTTTATTAATTCAAGTGCAGTTGTACCGCGACTCCAATTGACTGATTGATTAGCAATCGAGTCTCGGTACAGCTGCATAAAGCCACATGTTTTCACTCACTTGGGGTTGTCTGTTCAGTGAGTGGAGAACAGGATTGGAGACGGAGGTTATAATAATAGTTAATAGTTAAAATATCAGCTCACCGTGTTTGTCTGTGTAGTCCGTTTTGTTTGTCTCTTTAATTTGGCGAAAGTGCCGTGTCCTGTGTTTTTTGTTTGTTGCAACCTTTTTATTTACTGTTTTGTTCATTCAATAAAAATGCTGAGCGAAACCAATCGCTCAGGTCCACCCAACTCCACCTCTCTGTTGTTTATTTCCTGGTTCTGGACGTCACCCACTACAGCCATCTTTGTGACACCACCTGATGCATTTCTGGAAAAAAATAACTTTCAAAATCATCTTTTGTGGAACTGTTGAAGTTGCTGATTTTAAACTTGGCATATTGAGAACTAAACACGCTTAGACAGGTACTGATACTGGGGCTTGGGAGCCGTGAAACTGCCTGGCAATTCTAGTTGTAATTACGATAGTGATTATTGGTAACCTAAACTTAATTCCAATCTTTACATAAAATAATTATTTATATGCAAATAAACATTTTCCAACAGTATGATTTTTCAAGCAGGTAGGTCAAGGTTTCAAGTGACACAGCAAGTTTGCAAGTTCTCTAACAAGTTTCAGAAAGCTGAAATTGAATGCTTGTCTACTCTAGCCATTATATCCATTGAGTTTGCATTGGCCAACTCTCTGAATGATGACCGTGGCATCAATGACTTTGCATCACTGAAGGCAATAAAAGTACATTTGTAGGCTCTAATCTTCATTTCTATTGATGCATTCCATTGGGCAATTACACGGATTTTGAACCATTTTTATTATAATTTTTTATTAGCTAACTGCACGTTCCAAGGGTGGCCGGGGGGGGTGGCGCTCAATGATCGGTACGGCTCTGTCAACACAGGTCTGTGGTTGCACATGTGATCGGGACCACTCTGTGACCTTCCCACTCCGAGTCTATGGTAAATGTGATTATTCTGTCTAAAAACAGTACAGCTCCTGCACACGATAACATGATGCTGGGTTTTATTTTGTAATTGATGCTTATGATTTTGATCCCATTGGTGGTGTTAAAACTACCATAAATCCAAGGGAGATGTCTGTAGGACAGATAGATACATGTACCCTATTGCCAGGATGTTTATTAACTTTTAACTGGCCTTGCTAATACAAAACCTATACAAGTAAACATATTAGATTCTGGTAACCAATGCATTCAACTTTGAAGGAAACTAGCTATATAATGGTACACACACACACATTTATATATATATATATATATATATATATATATATATATATATATATATATATATATATATATATATATATATATATAGTAACTGAGCTTTGCAACTCACTGCGGTTCGTTGCCCCTTTAAAACAGGACCCAGGACACAAAAATTGATTTTTCCAGCACTGACATGCACTTTTTAAGAATACACACAAAATAAACACCTAGCTCCTTTGGAACACTACCTTCACAGATAGGATCACCCTGACTACCAAATCAGACAGCTAAACTGTTTACCGGTAGACAAATACACACGTTAAAACACAGTACTCGCTTGCAATTGCTTTAGAAACGGTACACACCTCACACCTTACACCTTACACCTTACGTCTCCTAAGCAGCCCTGAATAAACTGGCTGTCTTTCGTAAATACCCTGCACCTGGTTATAATTTACAATAATCACCAGGTGCAGGGGATAACTAATAATAAAACATTTAACACAAATATAATTAATTAAACCCTTAAACACAACACCGACACATGTTTTTTTTGTTTTTTTTTTTTCTAGCAGGGAGGAAATTAACCCTGTCCCTGCTCACAATATATATACAGTGGCTCTCAAAAGTATTCACCCCCCTTGGACTTTTCCACATTTTATTGTGTTACAACATGGAAACAAAATGGATTTAATTAGGAGTTTTTGCCACTGATCAACACAAAAAAAATCCATAATGGCAAAGTGAAAGATGATGTGCGGTGTTAGTCTTGCACCACAAAACTCACTTTGGTCTCATCAGACCATAGAATCTTCTTCCACTTGGTCTCAGAGTCTCGCACATGCCTTCTGGCACTCTAGCCAATATATTTTTCAACAATGGCTTTCTTTTTGCCACTCTCCCATAAAAGCCAGTTTTGTGAAGCACCGGGGCTATTGTTACCATAAGCACATTGTCTCCCAGCTCAGCCGTGGAAGACTATAATTCCTTTAGAGTTGCCATAGGCCTCTTGGTGGCCTCCCTGACTAGTGCCCTTCTCACCCGGATACTATTTTTGAGGAAGGCCTGTTCTAGAAAGATTCACAGTTGTGCCATATTCTCTCCATTTCTTAATAAAGGACTTTATTGTGCTCCGGGGGATATTCAATGCCTTGGAAATGTTCTTATATCCTACCCCTGATTGGTGCTTTTGAAGAAACTTATTCCGGATTTGCTTTCAATGTTCTTTTATCTTCATGATGTAGTGTTTGTTAGGAAATGTACTAACCAACTGTGGGACCTCCCAGAGACAGGTATATTTAACTTGAAATCATGAGAAACACCTTAATTGCACAAAGATGAACTCCATTCAACTAATTATGTTACTTCTAAAGACAACTGGTTGCACCAGAGCTTATTTAGGTGTGTCATAGCAAAGGGGGTGAATACTTATGCAATCAATTATTTTCTGTTTTATATTTGTAATTAATTTAAAACAACTTGTAGATTTTTTTTTTCACTTTGACATTATGGACTTTTTTGTGTTGCTCAGTGGCAAAAACCCCTAATTAAATCCATTCTGATCCCATATTGTAACACAATAAAATGTGGAAAAGTCCAAGGGGGGGGGGGGGGGGGGGGGGGGGGGGGGAATAATTTTGGAGCCACTGGGGGGGGGGGGGGGGGGGGGGTGCACTATATATATATATATATATATATATATATATATATATATATATATATATATATATATATATATAAACACACCTTTGAGTGCTGTGTCACTCGCTTTTTTCTATATTACTAGGTTGCTGTTCAACTGGCCACACAGTGGTGCTGGTGGACCAGGCAGAAGACATGCTGAAGAAATCTGCCAACGGTATCGAAGCCAGTCTGAAGTGAATTGCAAAGAAGTTTGTAGACAAGTAAAACTTTATTTACAATATCTAGAAGCCCCACTGCAACCACACTTAATCACATATTCTATAAACATTTGGAACATAAAATGTAGGCCCTTATAAAAAATATGTGTGATGCAAGAAGCAGTTACCTACAGTTGGAGTTAAAATTACTGTCAACAAATTTCACAAATCAAAGTCTTTAACTGTTTATTGATACTTAAAAAAAAAAAAAAAAAAAGTGTGTCATGTAGAAACTATTTCACAACATTTGGAAAAACGTAAAAGACACTTTAAGCTCTGGGCAGATGGTGCTCTGGTCATTCTTAAGGCACGCTCACAAAGCTCTGAGAGAAGCTGTCATGGTGCCTGACTGTAGTGCAATTATCTCTCACTGTTGATAAGCACTAGCCACAACCAAGAAGGAATAATACAACTTGTAATGTAGGTTTTATCTGACTACTAAGTGTGAAAGTGAAAAGTCCAACCATTATAGGGCTTTTACATTTTTTAATCTTGGGTGCAAGATGTGTTATGTAAAAAAAAAAAAATGTTGCAGCTCTATAAAAGCATGGTTGTTTGAATACAAAGTGAGAAACAATATGCTGGGGAGCAAAGATGACTGTTTCCATAGTCTGCAGTACAAACACCCTTTTTTTGTGTCTGTGTTTGGTATTTTTTGGATTCAGTATCTGAGGCTGGAGCAGCATTCATTCAGAAGACCATGAAGAACTTGACAACAAGCACAGATGCTGTGTCTGTGGTTCACAGTACTGACCTGGTGCTGGAGGCTGCTGTGGAGAACCTGCAGGTTAGACATGAACTTTTCAAAACTCTGGCAAGTTTGCCCCAGAATAAGTACCCCTCTATCTCACACCTATCCAAAACGTTTCACATGTACTGAAACAGCAAGTTAGAATAAATAGACCAGCCATGTAAAGATGTGAGATCCACAAAAGGGACATGGTCCCTCATATTGATAGCAGTTGGAACTAGTAGCAATACAAATAAAAAGTGAGGGCCAAGTTGTCCTGTTTAACTTATTTTATCTTCCGTCTTTGCAGGGCTCACCCCCTTGTCTTTTGTCTGTGAAGGAGTCTGTTGCTGAATTGTGTGGTGGTTTATGTGATGGACTCAGTATATTCCCTAATGGTAATTATTATTATTTTGGGTTCTGGTGTATTTTTACTGGATTGACCCACTGTTACTACATAATATATGAAGGTTTTGTGCAACTCATTCTTAATACTTTTTCTGGTTTAGGTAAAGGATATAAAACACCCTGGTGTGACTTGGTTTATCTTTGTTCCGTTTCCAGGCACACTGTATTTGCCAGCAACACCTCTTCACTGACTGCCTATCACTGAAATCGCAAATTCTACATCCAGACAAGATAGATTTAGGGGCCTTCACTTTTTCAGCCCAGTTCCCTTAATGAAGCTGGTGGAGTTAAGTAGATGGATTGGAAATGATAAGATCCAGAAATTGCACGTGTGATTGTGAACAGGCTGACTGTAGAGTGGCGCCAGGCCAGAAAGAAGTACACACGCAGACAGTACTGCCAGGTAAAAACTGAGACGCTGTGGTGCTCAGTGTGCTTATTGTAAAAGTTTAAACAGACAAAAACACTTTTTAAAAGAAAACGGCGTGTTGGCCAAAACAGACAAACAAAATGGACTAACGCTAAACCAAAAGTGGATGAACAGACAAACAAACACAGTGAGTCAAATCAATTGTTATTTACTTTCTTTTTTCTGTTTTCTCCTTCTCCACACCCATTCTCCACTCACTGAACACAAAACTCCAAGTGAGTAAAATGTGCATCTATATATATACTGTTGTGCCGGGATTCAATTACTAATTAATTGTTCACATGAATCCCAGCACGTGAACTAATTTGTGCAACACCATGCTCACATACTATTAAATACGTTAAATACACATGAAGTGATCAATCCCTGTGCCTAAATACAGCTATATATTTTAAATCACTTGTGCTACACAGATCAATTGATATCCTGTGCACCAATACCTATACACCAATATTAACACACCACATGCAACATATAACACACAAATACACACAGGGGAAGGGCAAATTCAGACCCATGTATGTGAGATGGGGTTAAAAACTTCAAACTACACATGCAGAAGAACCTGGATAGTAGTTAGCTTAGTTGTCGGTTTGCTCCCTTTACAAAAAAAAAAAGACAGATCCATATTTTTGTATACAATAACTCTGAACATTTATTTCTATTTCTAGGTCATTCAGACACTGATGACAAGTCAAACGTTTGATGCTCTGCTGGATTACAGCAAAGCATTAGGGAAATATCCTGTGTCTTGCAAAGTAAGATCAGTAGAGCTTCCTTTATACCTATTTTACTTTTATACAATCTTTGACAGAAATGACAAGATGCCTGGGTTCTAAGACTCTGCAAGCAATCTGGAAGAGACAATGCCCCACTCTACTCATTCGATAAGCTGTCAAAAGTAATAATTGAAATGAGTGTGTACAGAATCTAAATTATTATTTAGCAGCAACACTATTCTGGGTTCTACAATATTGTCACATACCATTTTGCTGCAGTCTAAAATCTAACTGTACCTGTAGGTGGAATTGAGATCAGTACGTAACATGGATGGTATGAATTGTTGTTTATGTTCCCCACCAAGATCATTTGTTTGTTTAATTAAAACTGAATTCTCAGATTAAAAAAAAAAAAAAAAAAAAAACTTCATCGGTGCTTTATATTAGTCAAACATTGAAGTATTCCACTTTTTAAAATAAGTGCTGCCTCTCTTTCCTCCCTACCTATCTATCTATCGATCTCATTTTCTCCCCTATAGGATACCCCTGGATTTATTGTAAACAGACTACTCGTGCCCTTAATGATGGAAGCCATAAGACTACATGAAAGAGGTAAGATAGTTACTTGTGATACTTATTAAACCATTTAACATTGTCAGCTAATTTTGGACCTTCCTTGAAAATAATCACACTTTGGTCAGGTATTTATAGCATCAACTAGCAAAGAATATCCATTAGATCAGTGCTTCTCAAACTTTTTGGACCACGCCCCCTAACACTTGTCTGTGGTACCTGACACCCCTTCTCCTCCATACACTTATACATATACACCACAGTGTTAATTCAGTCTGCATTTTTTTATTTGTCAGGTTGACGAAAACGTTCTGTAAGTTTAGTCTGGTCTAATTGTTGTTCTTTTCGTCCAGTTGACTGAAATGGTGAGATGTTTAGTCGAGTTTGTCAATGGATGTTGTTAGGGTCAGTCTTCGTCTAGTCAACTCAGATTGTCTAGGTTATAAAACTAGAACCGCTGCGGTAGTCCTTTTGAAGGTTTTCACTTTTAAAATTTAAATTACTCTGCCTGTGTTAAAGATTCGATGTTGTCTGTTCTTGACTTTTTCTAAGTTCATATATTAACTATAAGCACTTCTACTTCGCAGTGACATCGCAGTGACATGGGGAGGTGGGAAAGTGGGTGTGTGGACTTTCCCCCTCTCTGAATGGCTGAGAGGCGCGTCTTGGGAGATTGTTAGCCCTATAAATTAACGCTCTGTTTTTTCCTCAGATCTGCCCTTTTAAACGCGTAGAGTGCGCGGAAATGCTGGTCCACGACCGAACGGAACGGAATGGAGGTTCAGAGCGAGACAGTGAGGGAGGGGAACCCTTGGGCAGATCCCTGAATAAGGATAGCTGAGCAGGCTAGATAGCCGGCAGTGTAGGACGGTGATCCGGGTCGCACGGGCAGCGGCAACCGGGATATTGCTGCAGAGTGCAACACCTTTTCTTTGTAGTTTTGTTACTGTTTTATTTTTCCTGTTTCTTTGTGCCTTCGATTTTTTTAGTATTGTTTTGAAGAACCTGCGAGTGCACCTGAACTGTTTACCCTTGCTTGGTATTCCCACGGTTCTGTTTACCATAGTTGGTAAGCAGACTACGGACGAACAGCGCCCTCTGCGGGCTAAAGAAACCAAACGCGCCCCTGAAATAAAACTGGGCACCTGTGTAGTGTTTTCAATTACACCTGTCTGTCTCCTGGTCAGTGAATTACTCACACCCCTTCTACATTCACCCATGAGTATTTACCCCGGCCCAAAACTGGTTTTGATAGGACAACAGCGGGCAAACATGGCACAGATAGTACATTCCAGCTTCTTATTCACGAACAGCAAATGCAGCACAAATTGAATAAGTAACTGGGTATTTCAGGGGTTATATCCCAGAGTAGGCACTTTGACAGATGACTTTACAACAGAAAAGAAATCTTCACAGAACCTTTTGATTTAGGTGATTTTAATGGCTTACCAATTCTTTCAGATAGGAGTCACCATGCTGGGGGGTTTGTGGTTTCATTAATGTTCTCATGTATACTTTTGTTTTTGTGGACCAATGTCTCTGGCAGTTGACCCCCCCAGCTGTATTATATTACTGTATTAATCCACTCAATATATAGGTGCCACCTGACTCATCGTTTCCCACTGAGGAATTCTTGCAAGCCCCCAAGTATGTTTCCACACTGTTGTCCATTTAATATGTGAACTAGTTTCCTTCATCATTACTCTCTCGGCCTAGGGTATTGTTCTGATTGAACTTCGCAGAAACAAATGCATCGTTACTAACATTGTGCTTTATTTTCTATAGAATGTGTCTTTTGTATTAGTCCTATTATTGAAAAGTACTCTTGCTCTGATTTTAAAGACAGTGAATACCTATACCTTTGTCAAAGCCACTCTGATATATAAAAACTATATCACAGTCCAAAACTATATACAGGAATATACTAATACATTAACATTGTCTTTTTCCCAACATATTGAATTGCTAGCTCTTATGTACACTAACCTTTCTTTGCAGTATTTTTAAAATGGTATGTGCATTGTGCCTTACTCAATTAAATGTGATTTTAGTTCTTCAAATCAAATTATATATCCTACTGCTCTACTTAAGCTGCTTCTACTTCTAACTCTTAATCATCATTCAAAGATGTACATACAACAAGTCCCTGTTTGGCTCTCATCTCCAAGAGGAACATGTCCATATCTGCCCTCTCCGTGAAAGTGTACTAGAATGGTACACCGCCCTCTTCACCGCCCAGATGTACATTTTGATAGTTAAATGGCATTTTTCACATCACTCTTCTCCATTGCGAGTACCGATGGCTCCAAGACATTTCCTAAAAACAGATGCTTGTTTTGCTCCACCCATTTACTTGCTGCTAGAGCGTCCTTTATTATGTGATGCTCCTATAAAAACAAGTTTGTCTCTGAAATAACATTCATTGTCTTTGTTACTTTCTTGCTGAATTGAGCCGTTTCATGGCAATTTGCTCAATTGCTGTTAAGTCAGAAATGAATTAGATAGTGCTCTAGCTGTATAACATAACACTATGAATGAGGAATTATAAAATATGTTTTAGATGACAAGGATATTTTTATTAAACAAGTCAGTTACCAAGTACTTGTTTTGCAAACAGCAACACTTTAGTTAATGAAGAATATATATTTCTTGTAAAAACCTTTTGCATTTATTAATATGTATTAGGCTATTAACACACACACACACATATATATATATATATATATATATATATATATATATATATATATATATATATATATATATATATATATATATATATATATATTTCAAAAGCATGATTGCACATACAATTTGGAATTAAGGCTCAATTCACAAAAGATGTGAATAAATTAAATGTCCATAAAACATTAAACACTATTTAATTTATGAACTGCTGACCTACATTAGTTGTCCTAATCCTTTCATGAAGTACATATACACATACAAATCTTACACACTTCTGTGATGTTTAATAAGGATTCACTTAGACGGGACAACACTATGTGTCCAACCGAAACTCCTGGTGCAGTAACTTCACGAATTACTTCCGGCATAGCAGCTTGCAGCCCACTACCTGGATTTTTGTATTCCTTAAACCCATCATAGTAATGTCAATGATTATCATGTGCCAGACAGTGGAAGCATACAAAATGTGCTCCGACATTGTAGATTGTGGTCACTGGCTTGTACAATGATTGGAAATGTAATATCAGTAACACGTAATAGTTACAGAATACAAGATGAAGATACAGTCATTTAATTGATCTTTATGCTAATGACACAAATATCTTCTCTGTTCATGAAAATGATTACTGTGTTATAATGAAATGTATTTCTTAGGTCATATATATTTCCTCATAGATACTTTTAAAATAGTTGTTATACATTTCCAAAAGGTTTTCCTATAAAACCAAATCACTACAACAAAATTATTTTTCTTTGCTTTCCTGAACTACAGTGGGAAGTCAAGATGACTTGAAAGATGGAGGTTTGTGTACCTACAGCTGATAGTACCTTTAGGGAATATAAACTAAATGAAAGCCAACAAAGTCTTCTATCAGACAGTATAGCATTCTCAAAAGACTAAGTCTAAGGAAGAATGTGGTAAACTGTTACCAAGAAAGGAGATTTCAACGTAAAACAGAAGCTGAGGGAGGGACTGTGGCTTTTTTTGTGTGCTACAGAATGACAAGCTCAAATAAAAGGCACCAGTCTAGAAACGTCGACATGTCAGCAGTAAGATTTGCTTTAAGTTAATATATACAGTGCCTACAGACAGTCTACACCCCCTTGAACTTTTTTTCACATTTTGTTGTTTGAGTGCCTCAGAGTTTCAAGCATTTAAATGAGGATTTTTTTCCACTTATCTACACACCATACTCGACACTATTAAGGGGAAAAAGGTTTTATAGAGAACAAAACTGTACATTAAAAATACAAAACTGAAAGATCATAATTGGATCTCCACCCCCTGAGTTAATACTTGGTGGAAGCACCTTTGGCAGCAATTACAGCTGTGAGTCTATTGGGATAGGTCTCTACCAACTTTGCATACCTAGATTTTGCAATATTTTACCATTCTTCTTTACAAAACTGTTCAAGCTCTATCAAGTTCCTTGGGGAGCTTTGACAGACAGCAATCTTCAAGTCATGCCACAAATTTTCAATTAGATGTAGGTCAGGGCTCTGACTGGGCCACTCAAGGACATTTACCTTTTTGTTCCTTAGCCACTCCAGTGTACCTTTGGCTGTGTGCTTTGGGTCATTGTCATGCTGAAAGGTGAACTTTTGTCCCAGTTTTAGCTTTCTTGCAGAGGGCAGCAAGTTGTCCTCAAGGACTTCTCTCTACTTTGCTCCATTCATTTTCCCTTCTATCCTGACAAGTGCCCCAGTCCCTGCCGATCAGAAACATCCCCATAGCATGATGCTGCCACCACCATGCTTCACAGTAGGGATGGTGTTCTTTGGGTGATGCGCTGTGTTGGGTTTGCGCCAAACATAACGCTTTGCATTTAGGCCAAAAAGTTCCACAAAACTTTTTGCCACATGGCTACAGAATCTCCTGCGTGTTTTTTTGCATACTTCAAACGGGATTCAAGGTGGGCTTTCTTGAGTAATGGCTTCCTTCTTGGCACCCTACCATACAGGTAAGATTTGTGGAGTGCTTGGGATATTGTTGTCACATGCATACTATTCTTGGCCAGTCTTGGCCATTAAAGCCTATAGCTCTTGCAAAGTTGCCATTGGCCTCTTGGTAGCCTCTCTGATCAGACGCCTTCTTGCTAAGTCATCCAGTTTGGATTGATGGCCTGACCTAGGCAGGGTCTTTGTGGTGCCATACACCTTCCACTTCTTAATAATCATTTTGACAGTGCTCCAAGGGATATTCAAGGCCTTTGATATTTTTTTTTTATAGCCATCCCGATCTATGCCTTTCAACAACTTTGTCCCGGAGTTCTTTTGAAAGCTCCTTGGTGCTCATGGTTAAGTCTTTGCTTTGAAATGCACTACTTAACAGAGGGAACCACATGAACTACTGAATTTATCTTGAAATCATGTGAATAACTACAATTTAACACAGGTGGAGGCCACTTGGTGTGTGATTTTGAAGGCGATTGTTTACACCCGAGCTAATTTAGGATTGCTATTACAAGGGGGGTGGACACTTATCCAACCAAGCTATTTCAGTTTTTATTTTTAATTAATTTTATATAAATTTCTAGAATATTTTTTTCACTTGGAAGTTGGGGGGTAGGATATGTAGATAAATGAAAAAAATAAATAAATAATGCATTTTAATTCCAGGCTATAAGGCAACAAAAAGTAAACATTTTGAAAGGGGGTGTAGACTTTCTATAGGCATTATATATAGGTTAAGATCTGCGCCCCCCTGCACCTGCTATCTGCTATCTGCACCCTCAATCTGGCGAATAATACAAGGATACAGTACAGTAATACAATACTCATTATTATGGTTCTAAAGTCTTTAAAACAGTATTATAAATGGGGGGGGGGACTGCATTTAAATTTACCATTGAAATCGTAACTGTAGCAAGACACAGATTTAAACATCCATATAAACCTGGGTTAGCATCATGCAGCTTGCCTCCTTTATCAAAAAAAAAAAAAAAAAAAAACTGCTTAAAAGTAAATGTTCCTAGTAAAATTGCCTGTACTTGCTATGAAATCTGCCTCACCTTTCTGGATATATTTACTGGTACAATAATTTAGCCTTGTTCATGACTGCCTATGGTTGCATTGCACTCATGGTTGAGTGATTGCACACTTCCAGTTGAAAGTGGAGGATTCAGTAGGTCGGTCAGTCAGTTTGTAACTTTGGTGTTAATAACTCTGGGGGTTCTACTGTACATGCAATTCTCAGATATATGTTATGAGCTGCAATTTAGTTTGTTGTCTCATGAGGGAGCCATAATATCTAAAAATACACAGCAACATGGTATCAAATGATACAATCCCAGGCTTTGTAGAGCAGCTATTTCCTTTTTGTAGCAAGGTGACCAGAACTGAACATAATATTGTAGATGAGGTCTTACTAATGCATTGTACAGTTTTAACATTACTTCCCTTGATTTAAATTCAACAGTTTTCACTAAATATCCAATCTCCCATATGGTATTTATAATGTATATTTTTATTGCCTGCGTGGAGTACCTTACACTTCTCTATTAAAATATCATTGGTCACGTGTCTGCCCAATTCTGAACGCTGTCTAGATCATTTTGAATGACCTTTGCTGCTGCAACAGTGTTTGCCAGTACTCCAATTTTTGTGTTGTTTGCAAAGTTAACAAGTTTGCATACTATGCCAGAATCTAAGTCATTAATGTAGATTAGGAAAAGCATAGGACCTATTACTGATCCCTGTGATACTCCACTGGTTACCTCGCTCCATTTTGAGCTTTCTCCTCTCATCAGTACTTTGTTTTCTACACGATAACCACACCCTAACCCATGTGCATGCATTTCCTTGAATCAATGCTCTCTTCAGTTTGAGAATGAATCTTTTATGCAGGACTTTGTCAAAAGCTTTCTGGAAATCTAAATAAACCATCCTTTGCAATTATCCATTGTCGATGTTGCATCCTCAAAAAAATCAAGCAAGTTAGTTAGACACGATCTCCCTTTCTTAAAACCATGCTGACTGTCTCCCCGGATACTATTACCATATAGATAATTTTCCGTTTTGGATATTATAATAGTTTTCATAAGTTTACATATAATAGAAGTCAGGCTTTTTGGTCTGTAGTTACCTGGCTCTGTTTTGTCTCCCTGTTTGTGGATCGGTATTACATTTGCAATTCTCCAGTCTGTCGGTACAACCCCTGTGTTAAGAAGCTGTTGCATGATCTTGGTTAGCAGCTTGTAAATAACTTCTTTCATATGTTTGAGTACGATTGGGAGGATCTCATCCGGCCCAGGGGATTTATTTATTTTAAGAGCTCCTAGTTCCTTTAACACTTCTGCCACAGTTATGCTAAAGTTGTTTAAAACTGGATAGGAACAATCTGACATGTGAGGCATGTTGTCCATATCCTCCTTTATAAAAACGTGTGAAAATTATTTAATATATTTGCTATTTTTTTTCTCTTCATCTATGATTTTGTCATTTGTATCTCTTAGACAGTTTACTTTCTCCTTGAATGTTCTTTTGCTGTTATAATATTGGAAAAGCTTTTTGGAATTGGTTTTAGCCCCCTTGACAATGCTCATTTTGATTTTTCTCTTGGCCTTTTTGACTTGTGTTTGCAGTTCCATGTACTCTTTCTGAGTACTTTGTTCTTGGTCCTTTTTAAATGCTCTGTAAAGTGCCTTTTTTTCTCTAAATTGATCTATTAAACCATTTTCTTTCAGATTTTGATTTGTCTACTTTTAGGATGTAACTGTTTTGCACCTATAGTACTACTACAAATAGCCATCCTTTTCCTGTGGATGTTTTCTCTATTTTACTCCAATCTACTTATGTTAGTCTGTTTCATTCTTTCTTTCATAGTTTGCCTTTTTAAAATTGTAAACTTTAGCTTTAGTTGTTACTTTTCGGGTTTTAATTAACACTACAAATGAGAGTTTGTCAATGGTTCACTAACCGCTGTTTTACTTATTCTGTCTTCCTTATTTGAAAAGACTAAAATCGAGGCACGCCCTCCCTCTAGTCTGTTCATTGACAAATTGCGCTAGGAAGCAGTCATTTCTCGTTTCTGCCATTGTCAGCTGTCATGCTCCCCATCGGGTTTTCCCATTTTACATGGGGAAGTTGAAATCCCCCATTAGTATGGCTTCTCCTTTGCTACATGCATTTCTAATGTCATTCTATAAGAGATTAATTTGCTCAGTGTTTTTAATTTGGCAGTCTATAGCATACCCCTATTATTATGCCCTTTGAGTCTTTGTCCATTATTTTGGACCCATATTGATTCTGCATTAGTTTTTTTTCCAGATTTAGCACCTGGGCTTCAAGTCTATATTTGATGTATAGCGCTACCCCTCCGTGTCTTCTGTCCTGCCTGTCTTTCCTATACAGTGGCTTGAGAAAATATTGACCCCCCTTGGCATTTTTCCTATTTTGTTGCCTTACAACCTGGAATTAAAATTGATTTTTTGGGGGTTTGTATCATTTGATTTACACAACATGCCTACCACTTTGAAGATGCAAAATATTTTTTATTGTGAAACAAACAAGAAAATAAGACAAAAAAACAGAAAACTTGAGCGTGCATAACCAAAGTCAATACTTTGTAGAGCCACCTTTTGCAGCAATTACAGCTGCAAGTCTCTTGGGGTATGTATCTATAAGCTTGGCACATCCAGCCACTGGGATTTTTGCCCATTCTTCAAGGCAAAACTGCTCCAGCTCCTTCAAGTTGGATGGGTTCCGCTGGCTTTGACTAGGCCATTCCAAGACATTTAAATGTGCTCCACGGGATGTTCAAAGTTTCTGACATTTTTTTATAACCCAACCCTGATCTGTACTTCTCCACAACATTGTCCCTGACCTGTTTGGAGAGCTCCTTGGTCTTCATGGTGCCGCTTGCTTGGTGGTGCCCCTTGCTTAGTGGTGTTGCAGACTCTGGGGCCTTTCAGAACAGGTGTATAGATACTGAGATCATGTGACAGATGACAGATCATGTGACACTTAGATTGCACACAGGTGGACTTTATTTAACTAATTATGTGACTTCTGAAGGTAATTGGTAGCACCAGATCTTATTTAAAGGCTTAATAGCAAAGGGGGTGAATACATATGCATGCACCACTTTTCCGTTATTTATTTTTTAGAATTTTTTCAAACAAGTTATTTTTTTCATTTCACTTCACCAATTTGGACTATTTTGTGTATGTCCAAATTACATGAAATCCAAATAAAAATCCATTTTAATTCCAGGTTGTAAGGAAACAAAATAGGAAAAATGCCAAGGGGGGTCAATACTTTCACAAGCCACTGTACCCACTAATATTATTTTCATCTCCACCACTGTCGTATAACCATGTTTCTGTAACACGTATCGCATCATAGTTACTTGTTAGTGCAGTAGCTTCAAGTTCTAACATTTTGTTTTTGAGACTTCTAACATTTAGATAAACACATTTAATGGCTGTCTTACCTGAGTTGTTGCCCTTGATTTGATGTAGTCTTCCTTCTGTTTTTTTGTTGATTTCTCCCTCCCCCCTTTCGAGATTAAATGCTTCTGAACCCGAGTATTCTTTTTCTGAGTAGATTGCTTCCTTTTTTGATGAAGGCACTTATGTATTCAATGTAGGTTCACTACCAGTTCTCAAGCAGCATGAATATTTTCTACTACAGTATTTACTAACTTTTGTACACAGACACACACTGCAGCATTCATTTTATTCTTTGGTTTGCTGTTAAAAACAAGATATCTGCATTATTAATATTGACAAGTGTTCCTATTAATAAGACCAAGAGAGTATAACAAAAAAAGACAAAATAATTGCGTGCAGTAGTCGGTAGAGGATTTATAAATCCGATAGCAGCCTAGCAAGGTTAAGTATGTTTTAAATTATGAAAAAGATGTATTCTCTTTGAAGGCTTGTTTTAAATAGCTTAGGCACCTATCCATTATATAAACTGACCATTGCTGATATTGATTCCTGTCAACCAGTAAATCAGTCAACAAAATTCTAACAACGATCTGGAATGGATGTGCAAGAGAGCTTCTGGGTCATCCAGAGGGCCTTCTGCCTGGCACTAAATTATTAAATACCGCCCTAATCAAGCCCCCTTACAACTTCTCACACAACAGAAACCTCCTCTCCTGTGTATGTGTGCAGGTGTGTCATTTGAGTAGTCTAGACTCAATAAAAAACTGTCATCTAGGTTTACCAATGAATACATAACAACAACAATAAATTAAACATGGTGCCAGAATTTAATGTCGCACCTCTGATCCTTGACATCCCAATTATCTGAACTGTTGAAGGAGGTGGAGCTAGACAGAGACTTCGATAATGACCAGTGACAGGCTAGCTGGGTGTTGAAGGTATGAAGGAGAATCAGAATTGGACTGTCGGTTTAAGTGCTGGGGCATGCATTTATTTAACACAAATAAATAATAAAAAAAAAAAAACACTGCTCACAAAGCAAAATAAAACAGTTCAACAAAACAAGTCATGAACACCACAAACAAACCCAGAAACAAAATAACCTGCTCAAGGGCCAAAGTAAAGGTTCAAACAAAAGACTAAACAGTTGTAGGCTGAGTTTCAAAATAATAACAGCAAAAACTGACAGTGTAAACACTCACCAAACTCCCTTCTCTCCAACAAAGGATTTTCCTCTCCTTAAATGCCATGTGGTTGGAGACTAATTAACCATTCAATTAAGGCTCCAGCCACATTCTCCCATGTATTTGGCAGGGATAGGAAATTAACCCCATCACTGCCAATCCCCACCCACACACAAACCACACAATTCACTATTTATTTATTTATAAACTTGGAGTCGCCAATTGTTTTTTTTAACCTTATTTTCTCCTCAATTTGAAATGCCTAATTTTAAGCATGGCTCACCACCGCAACCCTTGTGCGGACTCAGGAAGGAAGACGACGAGCACGCACGTCCTCTGAAACGTGCCATCAGCCGTCCAATTCTTTTCACTCTGCAGGCCCACCATACAGCTACCTTCAGAACTACAGCGGAGGAGGACCAAAGCTGCTCTAGGCCACTTACAGGCAGGCCCGTAGGCGCCCGGCCAGGCTACAGGGGTCACTGGTATGCGGTGAGCCGAGGACAACCTGGCCAACCTAAGCCCCTCCCATTCTGGGTGGCGCTTGGCCAACTGTGTACCACCTACTGGGAACTCCCGTCCACCGCGTGCCTTTACTGGATACGTCACTTGGGAGCCCCCACACAATGTATTTGAAATTGTAATATAATATTTACAAGCAGGCAAATACCAAATAATTTCTGCTGGTACTGATGTGAGAACCTAATAATAAAGGTTATGTGAACCCCTGTATGTATGCTGTGGCTGTCATGTTCAACTATTCAGCAACAATATGCAAAAGAAGAAGGATCTCTGCAATGTCACAAACAAATAATTATTTTTATATAATACATAAATGCTGTGATTTGCTGTTGTATGTCAGTTTCAGGCATGAAGGGCAAAACAGCAAGATCTGCAGACTTTCAAAAGTGTGGATAGTAGATGCTCAGTTGACAGGTGCTGTAAACGTTACCTGTTAGTTCAAGGTGAAACCACCAATATGTTATGGTTTTCTATCAGCAGGTGGCAATACAAGGCAAAAAGTTTCAGAAGTATGATGGGGAGCAAGGCAAGTGCGGCAAAATAATAGTACAAATTTCCATGCATCTGCCAAAATATTAACTTACAAAAAATATTTTCTGGAACTCAGTTTTCAGTCAATGTGGCTTTTTATTGAATTTTCTTAAAAAAACGAGAAACATTTACTTTCAGCACATTTAATGTTGAAACATGACAAAAAGGCTGCATCAAGTTGAACAAAAAAAAAGTTTGTATCATTAAAATACTAAAATAAAATGATAAAGAAATGCTTGCATGGAGCAGAAATGCCATAAGACACTAAGCTATGAAAAACATAAATACATTACAATAAAAAGCAACAAAGATTGCCAAGTGCTGGGGTATTTTTTCAATTTGTTTGTGGAGAAAAAAAAAAAAAAAAAAAAAAAAAAAAAAAAAAAAAAGTCTTTGCGTAGCTAAGCAGCACGTTTTTGTAAAATCACCTGCAAAAAAATACCAGCAACTGACAACTCCTGACAACTAATTTAAAAAAAAGTACACATACTGAGCTCTGTTGTACACTTTGCAAAGACTGAGAGGTCACTATTTGTTACAAATAGTTATCAAAAAATCCTTTCTCCTTTCCTCTGAGACACCAGCAGAAAAAAAGTTGGGCCTTCCTGTCTCCAAAGCTTATTTCTTTTTATAAAAAAAAAAAATTAACAACAACAACAATAATAATAATAAACATATTATAAAATAAAAAACAGCCACTAAAATATACACCATGAATTAACTAAAACAATTCAAATATAAAAAGCATTCAACTTAAATTTAAAAACAAAAGCTAAAAATCAATATGGATCCTTTTGAACCAGTTTGTTTTCTTTAAACAAGAACACATATCCCTTTAACGTGTTGTGTGGCAGTGTAGTCTGTGCCCGGTGTGACCCAAGTGGAAGCAGATGGTTCCAGTCATTTGTCTAGTTCAAGGTCAGTAATGTCAAGTGTGGTCTCAAGTAGGGGGGGGGGGTGGGGTGGGGGGGGGGGGGGGGGGGGGGGGGGGGGTGGTGGGTGGGTAGTGGTGGTGGTGGAGGTTCCCCAGTTCAGTAATTGTAACATTGTAAAAGGCAGTGGAGAACCCATGGTCCATAACAGGAGAAACCTGGGGGTGTGCTCATTCATCAGCGGTCACCTGGGGGATCAGTTCGACTGTAAGGTCTTAACAGTTGTCAAGTGGAAACAGGAAGGGATGCTTCAGACGATTAAATGTGTAGGGGTACAGTTCAGTGTCTCTCAAGCAGTTGAAAGCACCGTGAGGAACACTGCAGAGTTGGGGGAAAAAAAAACAAAAAAACACTGGTTTCCTTTGGGAGTGACTGTGCAGTTGAATCTAGCAGGCTTCCATCTCTAAAAGGTGGCCCAGAGCTGCTGTCTTTGATTTGCATGTGGAGAACACATATATTTCCTCCTGGCAAAAAAAAAATAAATAAAGATATTTAAAACATCTCACGTCCAGATTAAAACAGCATTGAATTTATGTAGAATAGTACATTCCAAAGACAATGTATCTGTACAATAATATTGATTTGTGAGGGGAAACACAAAACAAATCCAAGGGTTAAAAATAATGTACAATACAAGTAGTAGTTCAGGCTGCATGTACAGAGTGAACGGGTTTCAGATCTTTCAGGATTAACCCAGCTATATGTACAACAGACACCATTCTTTGTCAATTTAGAACTCAATTTACTATTCAAACCCTAAACTTCTGCATTTGTCAGAAAATAAAATGCATTAATTTATTTTCTATCCAGTTCACAAGTGAATACAGATCCTTTGAGAATTAAAAGTCAAACAAAACCCAGCCTTTATTTTACAATTTGCTATTTACTGTAAAGTAGTACACTGCATTTAAAAATCCAACAGACTTCAAATACTCCAGCTCCAGTGACTGCAGGTCACACAAACCTGGGTAGCAGACCCGACACTGTTCCTTTATTGTACTGTGGAGTGCTATTTCTTATTTTCCCTTAAAATTACAAAATCAGTGTCTGCAGACACACATTGAGTATTGATCTGCAAATTCTGCATCATTTATCAACGATGTCTCGGGAGGAATATTCTCTTCTGTTACGAGTAACATCATATTTACTGGGATAAAAAGTCAATCTGAAATTTAAAACTGTAAAAAATGGACATTCCCATGTCACAACAAAGGTTATTTTATAGCATAAATACTCATGTGCTTGTTACACAATTATTAGTAATTTTAGACCTCCACCGTGGTTACTGTACAGTATGTGCTTTTGGTAAAACACAATAATAGTAGACAAATTGATAAAATGCCAATATTCACATAATCAAAAGAACTTCCATCAGGACATGGACAATAACAAACCTGCCACATCCACTGTTTAACTGCATGGCTTTCATCTAGGGCTTCTCAAACCAGGTCCTTGGCCCCCCCATGTCTTGTGGTTTTCATTCCAACTGAGATCTCAATAACTTAACTAGACCCTTAACTGAACTATTAATTTGCTTAGTTAGACTTAATTATTTTCAGCTCTTAAACAGCTGCAGAGTTCAAGGTACTTATAAAATGTTATAGCTAACCTGAAATCTGCAACTGTTTAACAGCTGAAAACAAGCAGAAAGGTCTAATTAAGCAAATTATCAGTTTAATTAAGGGTTTAGTTAAGTAATTGAGAGCTCAGTTGGAATGAAAACCAGATGACACGAGGGGTCCCCAGGGCTGAGTTTGAGAAGCCCTGCTCTAGATGGCCAGGCCAATGACCTATCACAATTGAGATCACAGACAAATCTTTGTATTGAATAGCAAAGTGTTGGATTATCTAGTAACGTTGCAAGCCAAAACAAAAATCTTGAAAATAAAAGAAACATGTATATTTAGTGTGACTTCTTTTAGGTGTTCATACCTGATAAAATACAAAACGGAAATCATTTTTCAAAGCAAACTACTAATTAGCAATACAAACATATTTTCTTTTCACAGGAGTATATGTCCAAATTAAACACACACACACACTATTTGTGAGATTTACAACTCCATCCCACCCTTTGAGATGAGATTGAAAGCCTCAGTATTTCCTTATGTCCAGACTACTTAACCACATGTGGATCAAGAGAGGTAGGAGAGGTACCTTTCCCAACCCTGATCTTAGAAAACAGGCAGGATTCGCTGAAGAGAGCACCCTGCCGCTTTTATTTACCCCGTCCCTTTTCATCCCAGGATTTCAAAGCTCTAGTCTGACTCGCTCTTCCTGGGAAGGTTTTCCTCTCTGCCTCAGATGAAAACACTCAACTTCCTGTTGTAGAAAGGCCTTGGGGCGCCAGGCCAGAGTTTCACAGCCGCTTCGACACAAACTCCGGGATTCAGAGCTACTCCCCATTAGCACTCAGGAATGCTGGCTGACGCAGAGGAAATGAAACACTCTTCTGTTTAAGATCTGTTTTCTCCTGGTCGGGCAGTAGGCTACCTTTGAAGTAGGGAAGTTAAGATAACTAGAGCGGCCTCACGTTTCTCAATTGCCTCCTTTACCCTTAAGATGAATCAAGCAAGAGCTGCGGTACTCCCTTCTCCATCTTCAGTTCCAGGACTTTTAGTTTTATCCCACTGAATGAAAACTGTTGTCATGTCTACTCTAAATCTGGAAAAAACTCCATTAGCATGATTAGCACATCAAAGAAGTGCCCACATAGATATTTTATTTGTATAAAATACCAGCTTACAGGAAAATTGATATCTAATTTAAACAAAAGACTTTTAGAACAAACATGGTACTGACATCCCATGGATTAACCTACAATGATAGATGGAGTTTTGACCCTGCAACTGTTAAAAACAGAAGCCACCTCTTAAAGAGGTCAATATTCTAGTTTATTGTGAAAAACTCTATCCATCAAAATGGTTATTCCTATATATCTTTTAGAAATCAGAGAATGGTTTCTGTACAGACTTGGAATCTACATGCAACCAATTATGGTGATGTAATCTGTAAAACACTCATTACTAACTGCCTTTGAAACACTTCATTTTATAGGAGGCATTACAGAAGAGAAGTAAATATCTGCACTGGATGTTTGTCACATTTAATCTTTGGGTACCAGAGGCCAAGAGCATTATTAACCCACAGGCAGCTGTTTGCAGCTCATTGTATACAAGCGAGAGTCATCTAGAAGAATAAACCATCGCGGGCGAATTTACAAAATCCCAACTGAAGTTTAACACAGCAACAGAAAAAAGCAAAATAAGAAAGGTATGTTTCATATAGAAAAATACTGTGTATATATGTATGTGTACATAAGTTAGGCAAGAGACAAAAAGATTCAAGCTGAAAAAAAAACTGACAGACAAGGTGAAAGAACTTAAAACAGACCAACTAAGCATGTAATATGTAAGTGTTTCCTTTGAAATTAACAAAAAATACATTTGGCTTAATGTTCAGCAAATGGAATCCTTTTGAGTCTCAGTTGGGACAAGCCAGCTTCCCCGTCTCACAAATCAGAGACATATAAAAAAAGGGTCACATCAGGATCCCTCCAAGAAACCACAGGCATGTGCAGAATAGACTGGGAATTGCCCACATCTGAGACGTTGCTGGGGGCCGTAGCTGAAGTCTAGCCAAACCAGGCAAGCTCCAGCAAGGCCCAATCCACAGGCCAAGGCGGCACAATCAAAGAGCACAATGACTGCTCCTTCTGCTGCGGTTAGGCTTCAAAGAAAGTGCTGCGAGTCGCATTCTGCAGCGTGGTGGGAGGGGAGGGGGGAAAGAAGCTTGGGCTGCATCCACAAAGGAGGCGCAGTCTCTCCAAACACATACTTCCAGCAGACGCAAATCCCACAATAAAAACAGACGCTGCTTCCTCTCTCTCACCTGGATGACTTTCATCCAGACTGCATGTTCAAAGGGAGGAAATTAACAATGGTGAACTACAATTGTGGGTGGGAGGCAAATTAAATTGGCCCTACACGCTACAATTTAAAAATAGACACATCTGATGAAGCAATACATTTTTTTTTCTTTTAAACAAATGGATTGCTGGAACGATGAGCGAACAAGGGCTATCCCCATTGCCGATTCTTCCATCTTTACCATTTCATTCACTTACTTGAGTGGCACGTGTAAAATTACACTGTTTAGGTTTTATTAACTATATACCCTTATTCTTGATTGCACTTTTAAAATCTGCACAGGTGGTTATTTGCTAGTACATTAAATTAATTTTAATTTTACAGCCATCTGTATATTATGTTCACAGTCACTGTGGAGTAAATTTTCTGCCCATGCTGGTACACCAACAGCAAGAGTTGTAACTAAGACTTTAAGGGGGAAGATCAGCCCCTGACACTTTTTTAATCTTGGGAATTCCAGAGAATGCCAATAAAGACACCCATTACTGCCTTTACAAAATGCAAGATGTGGTAAGAAATTAAACTTGAACTAAAAAAATAACATAAAAGCATCAGTTCAACAAAAAATAAAACTACCACTTAATGCAATCCATGTTACAGACTAAAAGCGAGAGCAAGGATAAAAGAAAAATAGCCAAAAATGTGTTCATGTAGTGATGTTAATGCAGTCTGCCAAGCCAACTTCAATCCTGCTATTAGGATATGCAAATTGTGTATTTTTTGTGTAGTTTTGTTGTATTCTTGGAATTATGCATATTAGTTTTAGTATGTTACAATGAATCAAACTGGATGGCAATCTGTTCTCCACCAGGCACTGCTAATGGCCGGCTCAGTATTATTTAATGTTATTTGTTTTCCCCTTATTTCCAAAGAGAACAAAGCAAAAAACAAACAAACAAAAAAAAACTAGCTTATTCTGTGTCAAGTTCAAGATAAGGTACAATAAATACCCCGCTACACCCAAACATAAATTAAAACACTGAATCGTGGGAATCTAGAACCAACTCCCCAGTACTGCTGTTTAAGCCGACACCCTGGGATCCTTCAAGAAGCTGCTTGATGATATTCTGGCATCAATAAGCTACTAAAACAACTAAACGAGCAAAATGGGCTGAAAGGCCTCCTCTTGTTTTTAAACTTTATGTTATATGGGGTTTTTTTGTGTTTTTTTTTCTATCAAAAGCACAAAAATGACTTGCTCAGAGCAAGATATTCGCCAAAGTGGTTGCAAATTAAAATATATCATACATTGCTACTCCCAGGTAACACAGAATATTTATTTTAAATGTTCTCCTCATTATATCTTCATAATGAATGTAAAAAAAACTTTGACGGTTCTAAAGATACAATCTTTATGTTTTTAAGGCAGACGTTAAGGATTAGTCTGTAAAACCACTGTCAATTAGAGTGCATTTTAACTCAATTTAAAAGATTAAAAACTTTTCTTGAACTCAATACAATAAAAACAAACACATAGAAGAATGTCAGGGAGAAATAATTTAGATTTCCTTACCATTGCTCAGATGTACGCAGTTTTCATTCTCTGGCCTGTACCTGCAGAAAATTCAGTCCTTTTTAATAATGAACTTTTTCTGCATACAGAAATATACCCTACATCTGTGCATAGTTTTTTGGGTTTTAAGCAAAAGAGGACTTAAAACCATGAAAAGACCTTTTAAATGGGTCTTCCGCACCCAATTGGCTTTGTAAACCATCATATGATTTTCTTTCTGAATGGTAAATATTGGGACTTACTACACAGATATGGAATTTATAAAAACATTACACCAGTTAAAATAAAATGTCTTCACAGACTAATCCCACAAGGCCACGTACTGTAGAGAGTGGTGAGCACTGGGGTGGTTGGAGACGACGACAGAAAAAAAACCCAGTAGTGTGCACAACGGTGCTGGATGTGAATCAAGTCACACAAGGACCTGTCACCATAATATACCTGCAAGACGGGCGCCACATATTTATTCCATGAAGGCCAAACACCTCCATTTGGAGGCTAAGAGGTTGGACAGATGGAGGAAAAAAAGCATGGAATCAAGACAAGAGGGAACTCTAATACTAACAATAATAGAAGAAAAAGCGTCAAAATCCACACAATAAAACTCCACATCTAATTAGCTGAAATCATTATTTATAATTCACATTACTGCAATATCCCCTATTATAATAGTTTTTTCTTTACTCAAGCTAAGAACTAGAAAACAACATTAGCTAACTAGCAGTGCAGCATGTTTAAACAGCTGGATATGGTGAAGACTGAAGTGAAGGCTGTGCAATTACCTGAAGTGGTTTCCTGGATCTTCTCTCTCTTCCTCTTCTTCTTCTTTCCCTTTAAAATATCCAGGTGAACACTTGAGGTGTGGCTCCAGCACTCATACTCACTAAACCACTTTTTTTTTTTATTTTTTAATTCAAGTTTGCAATGCTTACCCACCACCAGTTGGACAGCCCTAAAATTTCTCCCCATTTTGTTCTGGAATATTTTCCACCCCGGAAACCCCTACTGTTTCCACCTTTTGTTACTAGGCAGTCATATCTATATCTAACGTTGCAAACGTCAGTTTTATATATATTATATATGATATATATATATATATATATATATATATATATATATATATATATATATATATATATAAAATGGATAACCATGAAGCAGCACACTGAAGAAAAACTGATACTTAAAACAAGGAAAGTGGTAAAGAAATCAGCCAAAAGTATCAACATCCTCAACCCTAATTAATACAAGAATAACCATGTTACCAACAAAATGGCTTTGAAAGTAGCTGAACAATACCTTTTACACTGCAGTACACTGGGAGAGGTAAAAACAATTATCAATTGTGAACTGAGTGACAATCGTATTTACTATTTGTGAATATGCCTTTTAACAGTCATATATCAGTTATTGTTTTCACTGTTGATTCAATTAAGTTATTTTTAAAAATCCAATGTATATATTTAATGCATATGTTTCTATGTTTGGAAAAAATAAAAATAAAACAAGAACAAGAACAACAAACAAAACTGACTTCTGATGAATCTGCATAAATTCTTTTTTTTTTCTGAAGTTGCAGTGATTAGCCTCTCTATGCTCCTAGTGTGCGGCATATTCAAACCCATCTTTTAAAAGCAGACGCTGCAAACACTGCCACGCAGCAACAAAACCAGGGTGGGGGTGAAAGTGAAGAAAAAAAAAAGGGAAAATGCCCAAGGTACCCAAAGGAGGCAGGTAAACACCACAAGCCTAACTCTAAACGGTGTAGTGAATACGAGTGCTGGAGCCACACTTTTGACAACATCACTCATACGTTCCCACACACATGCAGGCATACATACATACATACCAAAATAATGGTTTGACAAACACAAACATTTGTTTATGAGCTTTGTTACTTGACTGTGTGATGAGCAGTGGGCGAGTACATCTTAACCCTTAAGTTTATCTAGCTTTACTAATAAACATATAGAACTGGATGACCTAGAATTATACACACCCCACCAAAAGAGAACAGTATTTCAAAAAGGTACAATTGAGACATTTTTCAATGAATCCTAAAAAGGTAGTGGCATCTATGCCAAGGTTATCAAGTGTAAGGGCCTTAGCTCATTAAAAGAATCACTACTATATAACACAAACCCGTTTTACCTAGCTGCAATGTCACATAGATCACTATCGTACGTTAATTAGGACCAGAAATAAAACTTGTCTAAAAAAAGGTATAAGGCTCAAAAATAAATACTATATGTTGTTGCGACTTTTTATGCAACCCTGTACTGAAATATAGTTTAGAAGTTTACAGCCATTCACCTCTCCTTTTCCAATCTGTATAGGTACTTACATAATTGTCTCTTGCAGACCAGCCTGGGTAAAGCTGCATGTGAAGCTGCCTTTCCTTGCGGGCCAATTCATAATATTTAGCTTGTTCTTCCCGAGACAGTGCATGCCACTGTTTCATACAAAGTGATTGAGAGAGAGGAGAGAGAAACAAAACTGTTAATCTGCATGTACTTTCACATTCATTCCAAAAAAGATTTGTGGTGTTATTACAGTAAACTGTTTCAATTTCAAATCGAGTTAACAAAATGCACCAGTTATAACTGATTTGATATCAAAAACACTAGGTTTCAATTTATCAGGCTTGAATGTTTTTAGCAAATACATGCCTGCAACTGTATGTTGCTGTGGCAAAAAAGGCCTAGCTTTAATACCTTCTGTGTACAGTGGCTTGCAAAAGTATTGACCCCCCTTGGCATTTTTCCTATTTTGTTGCCTTACAACCTGGAATTAAAATTGATTTTTTGGGGGTTTGTATCATTTCATTTACACAACATGCCTACCACTTTAAAGATGCAAAATATTTTTTATTGTGAAACAAACAAGAAAAGACAAAAAAACAGAAAACTTGAGTGTGCGTTCACCCCCCCCCCCCAAAAGTCAATACTTTGTAGAGCCACCTTTTGCAGCAATTACAGCTGCAAGTCTCTTGGGGTATGTATCTATAAGCTTGGCACATCTAGCCACTGGGATGTTTGCCCATTCTTTAAGGCAAAACTGCTCCAGCTCCTTCAAGTTGGATGGGTTCCGCTGGTGTACAGCAATCTAAGTCATACCACAGATTCTCAATTGGATTGAGGTCTGGGCTTTGACTAGGCCATTCCAAGACATTTAAATGTTTCCCCTTAAACCACTCGAGTGTTGCTTTAGCAGTATGCTTAGGGTCATTGTCCTGCTGGAAGGACAACCTCCGTCCCAGTCTCAAATCTCTGGAAGACTGAAACAGGTTTCCCTCAAGAATTTCCCTGTATTTAGCGCCATCCATCATTCCTTCAATTCTGACCAGTTTCCCAGTCCCTGCCGATGAAAAACATCCCCACAGCATGATGCTGCCACCACCATGCGTCACTGTTGGGATGGTGTTCTTGGGGTGATGAGAGGTGTTGGGTTTGAGCCAGACATAGCGTTTTCCTTGATGTCCAAAAAGCTCAATTTTAGTCTCATCTGATCAGAGTACCTTCTTCCATATGTTTGGGGAGTCTCCCACATGCCTTTTGGCGAACACCAAAATTGTTTACTTATTTTTTTCTTTAAGCAATGACTTTTCTGGCTACTCTTCCGTAAAGCCCAGCTTTGTGGAGTGTACGGCTTAAAGTGGTCCTATGGACAGATACTCCAATCTCCACTGTGAAGCTTTGCAGCTCCTTAGGGTGATCTTTGGTCTCTTTGTTGCCTCTCTGATTAATGTCGTCCTTGCCTGGTCCGTGAGTTTTGGTGGGCGGCCCTCTCTTGCCAGGTTTGTTGTGGTGCCATATTCTTTCCATTTTTTAATAATGGCTTTAATGGTGCTCCGTGGGATGTTCAAAGTTTCGGATATTTTTTTATAACCCAACCCTGACCTGTTTGGAGAGCTCCTTGGTCTTCATGGTGCCGCTTGCTTGGTGGTGCCCCTTGCTTAGTGGTGTTGCAGACTCTGGGGCCATTCAGAACAGGTGTATATATACTGAGATCACGTGACAGATCATGTGACACTTAGATTGCACACAGGTGGACTTTATTTAACTAATTATGTGACTTCTGAAGGTAATTGGTTGCACCAGATCTTATTTAGAGGCTTAATAGCAAAGGGGGTGAATACATATGCATGCACCACTTTTCCGTTATTTATTTTTTAGAATTTTTTGAAACAAGTTATTTTTTTCATTTCACTTCACCAATTTGGACTATTTTGTGTATGTCCAATTACATGAAATCCAAATAAAAATCCATTTTAATTCCAGGTTGTAAGGAAACAAAATAGGAAAATTGCCAGGGGGGGTCAATACTTTCACAAGCCACTGTAGTTATTTATAAAAGCACAATAGGGCTTTATAAATCAAGTTTGTATTGTTTTCTTTTTATTTGTTAATAATAATAATAATAAATAATAATAATAATAATAATAAGTTGCAGATTCAGCTCTTTAATTTAGCTTTTTTTTATAGAGGTATATTTTGGGCTAAAATTCAGACGGAAAGTACAAGCAATTATGCATAATATTGTTTCCTAAAGAGATGCCAATTAAAAACATGAACTCCTCAATGGTTATATGACTTAGCCTGGCGGTACCCACCCTCCTCCCCAGGATCTGATTGATGGCTGCACTTTCCTTCAGCGTACACTCCGCTACTACGTTTGCTCTCATTTCTTTCATGTACAACATAAAAGCATTTAGAGGCTTCTTGATGTGAGGTCTTTTGGGCTCTTGCTCTTTTCTCTGTTCATGTTGAGGTTTCCTAAAAGAAAAAATAAGGGCAGGGGGGAGAGAAAAGAAAATGAAAACACATGCCAGATAAAGATGCCAGCTCCCATGGAGACAACAAAGTGTAGAATAAAAATAAACAAACAGGTGGCAGGCTGATGTGATAATTGTGCAAAATAAAATGAGGATAAATAGGCGCAGATGAGAACAATGCACACCCATCAGACTCAAATGTTATATTTTCTATTAGTTAGATTTTGTGTAGAATTGCTGGCGTGATCTAGCCAGCAAAGAATCTAGTACTTCCTTCAATTTGATTTCTGTCATTTAGAATGTAACAAATACAACATGTACCCATGTTGAGTGTCCATATCTTACTGATTTATTTTGCTTGGAAGCCTAGTGATGCAGAAGTCTCATTCCCATGAGGAGCTCGAAGCAGTGCATAACACAAAATGTCAGGACAAATACAGCATCTAGATTACAGAACAAATCATGCCTGAAGCGTGCAATACCTTTGCAATGTCTACATTCTGATGAGAAAAAAAAACAACCGATTATGGAGGAGACGTGCAAATATCTATCAAAAAGGAATTCTGTATTTAAGGATTTGGTAATTATACTGGTATATGCTTGTGTTTTTTTTTGTTTGTTTGTTTGTTTGTTTTTTTTTTTTAACTAACTTAAGATAAACTGCTCAATTCTTCCCATGTCATATAGTTCTACTGAGACGAAAAGAAAATGCACCTTGCACAACACCTTTGCACTTCTAAGCTTACAGAATAAACAAAATTGCTTAGCAAAGAAAAGCAATTTAAGGTAGCAAAAATCACATCTACATCCCATGAAAAACACCCAAAGACAGAAAGTCTGCCTTTTTATAGCGGGTCTCAAATCTGCTTAGAAGGGACGAGTTGGAATGTACTTAAAGCCAAGTCAGAATAATCACAAAAAGCTATTACCGTGCTAGTGCTTCTTTTTTAGGCTTTAAAAAAGGTGAGCAACTCCTTATTTCAGATGGCACCAAATAAATGTGCATCCCCACAGAAAATATTTATTGATGGCTTTGATGTAACCACTCTAGCCCAGTATGCTGTGATTTATAATATTACCACTTTCGCAGCAGGTTATAACAATAACACGAAAAACCAACAGAGAAAAGAGACAGCATGCCTTAGTTGTAAGATCTGGGAGACTAAGAGGCATAAAATACTCCATTGTGCACCCCCCCCAGGAACAGCAAGCCACTTACATGTGCATTAGGTCATGGTCGTGCGGGTGTTCGTGCTTGACTTGAGCGTTCACAATGGCAGGGTGAGGGATGCCAGTTGCATGGGGTCCAGGGGGACCTGGCACCATGTGATGTGAAAACCTACAAAATGAATACAAATCTAAAACATACTAAAATGTATCAAACAAATGCCTTACAATAGCTTTAGCAACAGAAATAGTTTTGCTAGCTCATTCTATCCCACCCAGCCCCAGCAAGTGAATTGTTGCAAGGGTGCAAATTCAACAAAAAGTCTGCCACTAAAATACAGAAGACAGCACTTCCTTTATACCCATCGCCCACCAACACAGCACAGGAATGCAAAAAAGAAAACAAACTCTCTTTCAGAAATGAAACATTTGTTTTCTGTATGTTGGGGCTCATTAAAACAGGCAAACCTTATGGATTTCTGATATTTCTTAATTCTTTATCATTTTAAACCAGTTAAATTCTTTGTTCTTGGAAAAAGGTGTAGTTTTAATCAGAGGGAGAATGACTAAAAATTGTTCAAGGAGTCATTCTTACAAGTGACACGCTAACTTGAGTTCACAGAAACTACATTTTCCTGTTTGTTTTGTGCGACAGTTTACACAGTTTAACTTAAGAAAACAGAAATCAAATTTGGTAGAGAATGTAAAATATATTTAGGTGAAAAAAAATTATATATACATATATAGTTGCAGATTTTTTGTAGATTGGCTACCCCTCTTTATTCTATTGGTAATTTTTCAAGGGATAGTTATTGGACATGTAAAACCTTCAGTAATGCTGCAGATCATAAATCAACTATCGCCAAGATGTCTAGTAAACAATAAAGGAAGGCTTGAGTCACACAGCAGAAACAGTATGGTGGAATCACATACCTGAATTACACCTTCCCTCATAGCAAGCAGACAATTTGCTGCTTCCCCTCCACTCAGCTATTAATGTAAATGGTTGCTACCAGCAAGACTATTCAAGTGACTAGGGTTGCTAACATTTCTTAAATAATAATATAAAACTGCATAGGGAGGTGTTAATAGAACACTAACTAAACATGTACCCGTATTATAAAAACAATTAAAAACAGTCATATATTGTAGATGGTAGACGAGAACAGTGGTTGTGATCCCTCAACAAAGTAACAATAACCAAAAAAGCTGCTCTTCTCCCTTCCCTTTGAATGACAGTAAAAATCCCTAGATGTATTTAGTATAACATACTATATGTTGGTATATACATTTCGTTATTAATATTGAACACCCTCCCAAGAGGCATCAGAGTGAGTAATAAGGAGTAGCAACAACAACCACCACCATGACTATATGTGTGGGTATGTTCTGCTGCTGAGTGGCCCAGGCATTGCTGCAGTGAAGCAGAGGTGCTTAGAGATAAAAGCAGGAAAGTGCCTGCACCACCTCGCCTCCTGCACCTACCTGGACATGGGGGTGTCACCTGGGAGAGTGGAGGGGTACTGTTGTCTGAAACCACTTGAGATTGGATACATAGGCTGACCTTGCCTGAGGTCACAAAGAAAAGGGCCCATCAAACCACTGAATCCTTGATCCTGTGCAATCATGAATTGCTGACCTACCCATGCTGTTAAGTGCTTTTGTTTTGATAGAGTGCAAAACATTTAGTTTTAAGGTTTAAAAAAGAAGGAGAGAAATGTCTAGGTATTACCCATTAGCCTAGAGAGTGAGCAAAATAACTTAACCAAAACCAGCCAAACACAATTTAGTTTCTGAAATGCTTGACTTTTCTGCTATCCATGACAATTGCTCCAGTTGTACGGTTTAAAAAAAGCGAAAAACACAGAAATGTCATAAGAAATAAAGGCAAGGAACTTACCACCCAAGAGGCGGGGTAATCTGTTCAACTCCTCCAGGCGACAGTGAATAAAAATTGGCCATGTCAGGAACAGGATGATGATGATGTCTATGTATGCCTAGAAGGAAGCCGGACAGTAGGACAAACAAGCCAGTTAAAAGCATCGCCGTTCACAAAAACCATCACATTCCTCTCCAGCATACATAAAATTACAGTGACATTCTAGCTTCCCTTTGTCTGAGCAGTTGTTAAATTTGCTAGTGGAAAAAAAAAAAAAAAAAAGAGATTTGCTAAAATATACAAAATAAACAGTGTTACGTGTAAATTACACAGACACGACAACACAAACAGCAAGATGCAAGATGGAAAGAAAATGAGACCTTGTCTGTTTTCTGCGGTTTCCCTAAAGGCTAGACAGGTTTTTGAAATTCGTTACCACTAAGGATCAGTAGTTAATTAAGAATCCTTTTCTGTCTCACATTGCTCACACTTGATACGATTCATTTGGCTCATGATTGTCACTACAGTTTACACTAAGCGCTTCATCAAGCCGATTCCTTTGGGCTTCAAGGTCAACATCTTTTGCATGTGTAGTATTTAAAAGGAAAATAAAGCCTCACCAAAAAGGATCCATCAACTGACATCCCATATACACAAAGCCCTAGAGCTATAACTGCATCGAGATTAAAACAAAATCCTAATCCCAAACTGATCGCTGCCTTTTTTTCTTTTTGTTTTAATGATTTACCTAAAAAATAAAAAATAAAAAACTCATGTCCCCCGGGCATGTTGGTTGAGAGATGTAACAGGGGGGAGTACTTTCGCCAGCAGCATTTCCAATCACAAAAAAAGGAAGCCTCCTGACGTTACTTTATACCTGTCCTGAACATCAGCATTTTGAGGTGTTACACTACCGCAGGGGCGGCACTGTTACAGGACACCATTGCAAGGGAGAAACAGTAACAGATCACCTGTCAAAGACAAACCCCTAAAGGTCCGACAGAACAATCCGTTTGTAATTACAAAACATACAGTGACTTCAAAATCAGGGATGCTGCACTAGTTTTAAACTTCATTTTACAGTTGTGATACAGAGCTGGTCTGTACAGTGAAGCAAACTGTAAACTTCTGCAAACACAGGCACACAATTTTAAAAAAATACATAAATAACTAAATAAATAACTAACTAACACAAGGTATGATTTAACCATACTAAATCTCTACCTGTTACTCCCCAGTCAAGACTCCTACTCCCTATTGGAGACACATATTCTACAATACAGAACTTAGCATTTGTTAGTTTGATTATCCTGTAGTTTGTGGTTAATATTTTTGGAATACAATTCTAGTTCCATGATCAACTTGTCCCCCACTGATGGTCATATGAGCACCTCCTGGTGGCTTATCTTGATTTGTGCCTCCTGGTGTTTGCCACTGCTGATACAGTGACAATGGAAATACAAAAGGAGAAAACAGAACCACAGAAGGCACAATGGGTTTTAAATAAAATGGTATGCTGGCATGAATTCTCGAAGCTAAGTTTTCTTAAAAGTTGTTTTAAGTAATCCTTGATGCTGAAGTATCATTTTTATCACATGTGGAACTTTAAAAGTAGTATTTACTGGCTTGTATTCAATAAATCCATTCACTAATCTATTGATTTCAAAACAAGAAACGCTGCCCTTCCCTCATTTACAGTTCAGTACCAATCAATGGCAATCTGTCGATAAATACTTCTTAAAAGGCAATTTCTGCATACCAGTAAGTCACATGCTAGCTATATTTGGTTCATCCCCTTTGTGCATTGTCCAAAAGCTGGATAAAAGTAGACCCACAATTCCATCAATAATGCCACTAATCCCTTTGTGGCAGGAAATGGCCGAGCGGTAACGTCATACCAGAAGAAGGAAGCACACAGGTAACTGCAGTTTACAGGCACGGCGTGCGACGTTTATTAAATAACACAAAATTAAATAAAATAATTAAACAAAAATAAACACATATGGCCACCTTCTGCACAAGTTTTAATTAAAACGTGGATGGGCTTCCCATTCACGCTGCAAAAACAACACACACACACACGGTGCTTCACCATCATACAATAAATACAAACACAAATCATAATAAACAAACCACGAAATAAGACAGGGGCAGAGGGGGAAACCCTGTTCTAAAATAAACAAACAATACACGTAAGCAGGGCTTTCCTACCACCCTGCTACACCCTTCCATAAAAGAAATTAAGGAAAAAGACCAAACTGTACAAATGAATTTTATTTTTGATAATACGATGAAAAACCCCTTGCTCTTCTCTGAAAAGTGGACAGTTTGATAGTCAGGAGATTGAGACTGTTTGCAGAATAAACAGAGAAGAGACTCTTTAAAATATCATGTCTGTTTATCTGAAACCAGCACCTGTCTAAAGTCATTTTTTAAGATCATTATTTTAATGCAAATATGATTTTGGAAAAGGAAAGTTGGCCACTGCAAACCTTTGAGTGTAATGTGTTATTTTGCTTTAAGTATATTTCACATTTACACACACACACACTCACTGCTCCCTCGCTATAATGTGGGTCTCAGAGGACACACAACATAAGCATTATAACCGAAGAGCGTTATAAACGGGGGGGGGGGGGGGGGGGGGGGGGGGGGGGGGCACCATGGGACACAAACACATCTGTCAAATACAAAATAAAATAACTTCCTCTCTATAATGCACATATAGTGAAGCAAAAATGAAACTTTTTGTGAATTAACCATGCATAAAGCACCATGTAATCAACGCTATATATTTTTCACAAACAAAAAAAAGGTAACATTCCCACTCATGGATCATTTTAATTAGCAGTTTTTAAACTATAAAATAGCCTGGCTTATCAGCGCCCGGGAGATCAGTTCAAAGCGGCAGACAAGCAAACCAAGTGCGAGAAGGAGAGTGGGCTGGGAGAGGGGAAGAGGGAATGAGCTCGCCCCAGGTTTGGCTGCCGGAGCGGGGCTGAAGTGAAGCGGAAGCGTCTCGTCTCCTGGAGAAACCCACAGCTCCTCTCGCAGCAAAAAAGTAAATGCATTAGGAAAGATAACCATGTAACAGGCCTAACATTTACTTAGTTATAAAACAAATGCTGAATAAGATGCCTGTGTTATAAAGTGCCAGCACAGCTTTTCTTTAGTTCAGATATTGTATCAAAAGGGAGAGACAGAAACAGAAGTTATTTCATGAATCACTAGTATAGGTAATACAGACATGCTGTTATAACCAAGAGCCTTGTTAGCGAGTGAGCACTATATAACTGCCTCTAGATGATATCTATGAAATATTTAATGCTTTTGGCCTTGACTGGCTATTTTATACCCCGAAAAGTAACTGTGAAATTACATCCTGTTTGGTTGATTCTGCTTTTAAAGTAGTATATGGTGAATGTTGGGTGGAAGGGGAAAAAAAAAAAACACACACACACACACACACACACCACACACACACACACACACACACACACACAACAAACACACACACACACACACACACACACACACACACACACACACACACACACACACACACACACACACACACACACACACGTGGAGCTGGCTCAGACGCAGGAACTACTGCCAATAATAGGGTAAATGGCTTTGAAACCTACTCAAGGTCAACTCTTCTTCTGGCAAAATGGTGTATCATTTAACTTTTTTAACCTAAATGAAAAGCATGTGTGCTTAAAGTATAGCTGACCACAAAACTCCTGTGAGAAAGAAAACAGTAATTATAATGAGGTGTGAAATACAGTGGAATATACCTTGTTTAACACATTGTGGTTGCTGTAGAAAAGCCAATTTTGTGCACCTGTACATTACCATGTACCTTAATTATAGGTTTAAATAAAACTAACACAAATGTTTTAAACTTGTGCAATAAAATGTGAGCTGTGAAACTGAATGTTACTTTAAAAACAAGAAAATACACACTGTTAAACCTCCAGTGTTAGAAAGCAGCTGTGATATCTCACCATGTCCTGTTTTATAATACATTTTCTAATAACCCTATTGCAATTCTACTGTGCAGCACATAGCAAACTGAATGGCTTTATAGTACTGGTATTTTCTCCAGGAGACTGGCAGCTCCCTAGTCATCATGTTTATGATGCTAATTTTAGACTGATCCATATGCAACTCTCTCCTTGGGATCAAATCGGCTACCTACTAACTTGGATTCCCAAGTCCCAAACAATATGGAGTGCCTTAATTTTAACAAACCAATCCATGTTCTATACTGAAGCAGTACAGGATGTAATTTGTGCTGTATTTGATTGTTAAAGTACATTCACTCTTCAATTAAAGCACTCGATCAAATACTGAAGTAAAACTAGAATAAATCTAAGAAAATCAGGACTCTAAATAAGATTTCTTACTGCAAAGCTGACAGGTTTTACAAAGGTCTGAGTACAGGGCTTACAAAGAACAGAGTTTGTTACCTAGACACTGTTGCTAATAAAGCTCACAGTAAAACCTGGAATGGCTCAAACAGCTTTGCAATAAGAAATCTTATTTCTTAGATTTATTCTAGTATTACTTCAGAATTTTACAAAGTTTTAGCTAATAAATTTAGCAATGTTAAAAGATAGCGCCAAAATATTTTTGCATTCTTGACAAGTTTTACCATCAGAGAGTATATTTGCAGAGCTTGCAAAAAATGCTGATGGACCCTTGGGGTGAATCACCCCTTGCCAAAGTAGGCAAATCTGATATGCGTCTCTGCTTTACCTTGTTTGGAGTCGACTTCTTGGGGGTGGTGTCCCGAGTGAGGCCCGGGTGCAAAGTGCTCATCGCTGTAGGTGATCAGAGGAGTAAGTGGGTGAACTGCATGCGATGGCTGGACCACTGGTACCTTGTTTGACTGCAGCAGAAAGACAGAAGAAAGAGTGGCCATGAAATATGCAGCTTTTCTTAGGCTGAAATGACTACATTTATTCAAAGCCACACACATACAGAAATAAAATTGTAAAAAATGTACTATTTCTGTGCCGACTATCCTACTCAAAACAGCCTTTAGGGCTAGAAATGTTTAGTTGTTACTAAACTAAGCTGTATGCACGCAGTGAAACTTTTCACTCTTTTCCACTTTTCTCTTTTCCTGCTTGTGTCCTGTTCCCTTAGTCCCATCTCTTTTTCACTCCTAATTGGCTTCCATCCTCCTCAGTTCTTCATAAAGCCAAAAGCTATTGGCTGATCTTGACATACAATTATACAAAATATGCCAATTAAAGACATTCTATAATTGGCACATTCCTGTCATACTTTCCAACAATGAAGACTTTCTTTTGACAGGCATTTTGTCATTATCATAAAGTTTATTGTCATAACACCTATTATAATTTTTAAACCATCAAAAACGAAACCTGCTCAACCTCTGGACCCTCCAAATAAAAAGAAACACAAATCTGGATGTTAAAAACAGAAGGAAAAGACTATAAAAATAAAATTAAAAATTGCAGTAAGTACAATTATATTTTTATGTAAATTAAAAAATGATTTCTGTAGCGCTTCTGTTTCTGTTCTGTTTTTTATTAATTGTGTACTAAGTAGGCTACAGTAAAAAAGAATTCGCTAAATATTGGCCAAACTGAACAATGAATTTCCAAGATCGAAAATTTAAGGAGACAGTGGTGCTTAGAAGGAAAGAGCGACTAGCTGGGAATCAAGAGATGAGCGAGTACACAAGCTCACAAAAAGCAGGAACTCTGTGTACTTCCTTGCACATTGCTTTCAAAATCAGGACTGCAGTGTGACCTTGGGCAAGCTGCTTTACCTCCCTCAGTCACAACCAGCTGTAAAGTTAGGACCCCACTGGAAATCTGATATGTTCTAGATTTATTTATTTAAAATAAATAAATAAATAAATAAAAATAAATAAATAAATTACACAAACAGTGCCGGGAAAGTTTGTGAACCCCTTATGATTTTCACAGATTTAAAATTTAAAATGTTATTAGATCTTAATCCAAGTCATAATAATAGATAAAGATAATCTGATTACGCAAATGACACAAAAACATGATTCTTTTTCAACACTTATTTATCCACAAAATTCAACATTCAATATCCATTTGTGAAAAAGTATGCGAACCTTTAGATTTCAGTAACTGGTGGCATCCCCTTGAGCAGCAATTACTTCAATTAAGCGTTTCCTGTAACTGTTGGTCAGTCTCTCACATTGATTTTAAGGAATTTTGGCCCATTCCTCCTTACAGAACTGTTTCAGCTCTGTGACATTTGAGGGCTTCCTTGCATGGACAGCTCGCTTCAGGTCCTGCCACAACATTTCAATGGGGTTTAGGTCCGGACTTTGACTAGGTTATTCTAAAAACGCTGAATTTCTTCTTCTGCAGCCATTCATTTGTAGATCTGCTTGTATGTTTCTGTTCTGCTTCAGCTAATGGATTGATGGCCTGACATTCTCCTCTACAATCTTCTGATACAATGCAGAATTCATGGTTGTGTCAATGATGGCAAGCCGTCCAGGTCCTGAGGCAGCAAAGCAGCCCCAAAACATTACACTCCCACCATCATGCTTGACTGTTGGGATGAGGTTCTTCTGTTCGAACACACTGTTTGGTTTTTGCCAATCATAACGTTTCGCCTGTCCAGAGAACACTGTTCCAGAAGTCCTGTGGATCATCTATGTGCTCTTTGGCGAACTTCAGACAGGCAGAAATGTTCTTTTTAGAGAGCAGTGGTTTCCTCCTGGCTATCCTTCCATGAACACCCTTCTTGTTCAGTCTTTTTCTGATAGTTGAGTCATGAACACTCACATTAGTCAAGGCGAGAGTGGCCTGCAGATCCTTGGATGTTACTCTGGGGTTCTTTGTGACTTCCTTGATGATTTTCTGGTTTGTTCTTGCAGAGATTTTGGTAGGACGACCGCTACTGGGTAGAGTGACTGTGGTCTTGAACTTTCTCCATTTGTAGACTATCTGTCTGACAGTGGATTGGTGGAGCCCCAAATCCTTAGAAATGGTTTTGTAACCCTTTCTAGACTGATGAACATCAATAACTGTTTTTCTGAGGTCCTCAGAGATTTCTTTTGATAGTGCCATGATGTGTTTCCACACACCTGTATGGTGAAGACCAAGCCCAAAGTTTGTGATCTTTATATAGGGTGGGGCCTCCCACACTCACCCCTGAAGATCTGCCTAATTATTTAAACACCTGATTCTAATTATCCCCTTAATTGAGCTGATAAATCCAGGGGTTCACTTACTTTTTCACATACCCTGAATCTTAAGTACTTATTGTTTGTCTAATTCGTACATCATTTTGTTTTAACCTTTTGTGATCCAATGCCGGACCAGGTCCGACATTACGATTTTCCCTTTCCAGTCCAATGTTTGACCCTGTCCGACATCATCGAAAAGACGTAAAGCACAGGTCTCTAGAAGTTTTCCAGTCATCCAGCGCTCAAAGAATATCACAGACATTTGCAGAGCTTTTTGAGATGTTACAGTAAAAAAATAATGACTTGGATCGCATTATTGAGGTCTTTGGCGATAAAACGAGTGATCAAGAGAGGATTGATCAGTATGCACGTCTATAAAGAGGTATGTGAAAAATACAGCGACCACGGGGTGGGGCTTGGCTGGAGAGGCAGTACTGATGTCGCCTAGCATTGCAACCTTTAAACCAGTTATTTGGGAAAAATATATTTTAAAACAGCGTGTGTAAAATAAACCTTAGTGTGAAAATAAATTGGACCTGATGTGCCTGACAGGAGCTGAATAAATGGACCGCAAAGGGTTAAAAGACATGGAATTGGTTAATATAAACCCTATTGTATATTAAAGAAAAGATTGGTTTTGATTCAAGTAAAACTATGGAATATCCATAATTATCATTGGTATTCACAAACTTTCTCTGCACTGTATATATAATGATTCTATACAAGGATTTCCATTACACGAGAGTAGGTGTTAAAACTTCACGCTGATTTTAGACTCGGCTCTCGCCAAGATAAGCCCCAACTAAGATGCATTTTTAGAGTAAAATGATGTGACCCATTTGAGTTTCCTTTCATTCTGATGATATAGGTATCCTTCTGCCTGGTGTTGATGGCTATAGTGTAATGTTGGCTCAAGGGATCAGCTTTATTTTGCACAACAGCTGTGATGCTGGCTCTGGGGATCAACCACAGTACGCTCTCCCCAGCGCCTCAGCATGACAACAGACTGGACTGAGCTCAGTAGAGTACATCTCTGGGGTCTTCAAGTGGGCACCTTCCATCCTTGGTGTTTCGTCGACAAGCCCATGACACCTCAAGAGGGCTCGACGGTGACTCTGGCATCACAGCATCACCCTCCTCTGTCCCCCACTCAGCTCAGTCCAGCTGACGTACACATGCATCAACGTTGCTTTCTTTCAATTGTGCTTGAAATCCCCAACCAGATCTTTCAGTCTCAACCACAGCCAGTTGTTGCTCCTCTGCTGCTTCAGATAAGTTCTTCACTGTGCATCGCAACTCTTGACCACTGAATCTGATGTCTCTGAGAAACTGGGTTGTAGAGAGAGTGTGCCACAAATCCTCAACAACCCACCTCGACTGGGTAAACCCGGACTCTCCATCCTTGCTGTTCCGCTTCAGCAGCTAGTTGAGCATACCGAAGTTTCTTCCTCTCATACACCTCATCCATAGCATTCTCCCATGGCACTGTTATATATTCTTTTCAAAAAAAACTTTGTTAATGCATCAGTTAGGGTTGATCTTAAAAACGACAAAAGTAGGGATTAACCCTAACTATGCACTCCCTCCCACCCACTTACAACCAGTGGAAGGGGCAAGGCAACACAAGCAACCACAGACAGCCATAAATCAGTTAAGACGAACAACATACAACTCTGCAGCTAACACAAAAGACATCCATCGAGGGGGTCTCCCGAGTGGTGCATCCAGTAAAAGCACTCCACGTGGAGTGCAAGATGTGCCTTATAGTCTGGGGATCGCAGGGTTGAGTCCAGGCTATGTCACAGCTGACCGTGACTGGGTGTTCCTAGAGGGTGGCGCACAATTGGCCGAGCGCTGAACGGGTAGGGAAGGCTTAGGTCGGCAGGGGAATCCACGGCTCACCACGACCCCTGCGGCCGATAGGGTGCCTGTGGTTCTGTAGCTGTTTGAGAATACCCTTGCTGTAAAAACTATGCTAAAGTTAAAACACGAAGAGCAAGTGAGCTGCTTAAATTTCTGCAACTGAATTAATTCCCATCTTTTTTTTATTCCAGCTATGTCCAAAGACAATGCATGTCTGCCCTCCACGTTAATGAATATAGCTGGTGAACTGGATGTCATGAGCCAGCTCGATCGCCCAAAACAGTACAACATACATACCAACAGGTTGTTGATGCTCTCTCAAAACTAACCAAATAAAATTGCAAATGAACGTAGATTGTGTTTTATTTGTTTGCATTATTAATATTTAACACAACGGTAAATCCAACACACCTTTAAAGAAAGGAGATAATCTCTGGGACAGCACGAGCCACCTCAGATCGCTGCTGTCCAATTCAAACTAGTGATAACCTTCCACCTGTCCGTCTCAGAGGCAGCCACTGATTCCTGAACACCTCATTTTGTTGTTGACAAGAGTCTTTTGGGAACAAACTCATGCTGTACTTCAGTCCATTTCACCAGTATCTGCCACCTCCCTTTCAAATGCCCACTACCAGTATTTGCCCAAGCATGGTGTCAAATGCTTCCTCAGTAGCTGTCAGTCATCCGGATGGGTAGAGTTTCATAAGCCAGGGTAGTATAAGCAGCATCACATATGTTGTACTGTCTGAATGAAAGGGAAATATATACAACGTCTCGGATGGTTTTCAGCCATGGTGATCTGCAATACCTGTTGGTCAGTTTCATTTTATAACTCAGAGTTGATTTTTAATTAATGAGTCGTAAAATAAATTAGCTACTAACGACATGACACCCCACTAACAAACTTGGGCAAGTGTAGTAAAACACATTACTAAACCAACCAGGCACGAGGTACTTAGCTTTATTACAGCAGGTTACATTCACTCATGTACCAGTTCTCTGCACACAGAAACCACATTTTCACAAAATGTAACCAGTAATCTTTAAAATCAGCACAAGCACCAAGTACAATTACTGCATAGCTAATTTACATATCAACCCCCACCTTTCCCCTTCATTTGCATGACATCGGGTGACAAGCCTGGTTTACTCAAGTAAAATAAACTGTGCGAATGGAAAACCAAAAAAGCATTACACACGCATTTCTCAAGCTAAAAAAAACAAAAACAAAAAAAAAAAAACACACCACGAATGGAAACTCCACCTAAGTCGCCTTGGATAAAGGCATTGGCTAAATGAACAAACAACAAAAAGGTCGTTGGCAGATAGGAAACACACATGCATTCTATAAAATATCCATCCTTATGCAGTGAGCCTTTCCCAACAACCTCCCCATAGGTCTCTAGGGAGCACTTAGAGGTCATACACCTAGTGGACCATGATGATGGATGTCTCATTATCTGCAGAGAGTTGTATGTTGTTTTCTTAACTGATGATAACTGTCTGGTTGCTTGTGTTGCCTTGCCCCTTCCATTGGGTTAAAAACCCTAACAAATCGCATTTCCCTACTTTTGTCGTTTTAATATCATCAACCCTAACTGATGCATTAATAAAGTTTTGGTAACTTGCCAAAAGTGACTTAAGTGCTCCTGGTATTTTTTCTCAAAAGCCCTATTCATTACGAGTCGAACAAGGTGCTGCACATGATGAGAGCGTCTAAGTTGAGCCCAGGGGGATTTTTCTGGTCAGGGTCACTTTTTCACTTTAGGTTGACCTTTGCCAGGTCACAGATCAAAAGGGGAAATTAAAAATAAATAAATAATGATCAGGATTTCTGAACTCAGGGGGGCGGAAAACCCCCAGGTGAATTTTTCTAGTAAAATCTGAGAGTGCCAGGCAATTGCTCTGGTTGAGCTGGTATGGAATGACCCATACTAAAATGTTACTGTATATTAAAACTGCACAGATTAAAACGCAAAAGGCATGTCTATAGAACAGGAAAACTGTACTTATTAAAACAGTATATATGTCATAAACAAGTTCATTTTAACCAGAGTAACTCCCCATAAAAACCCATGCTTGACAGGGACATGCCTCCTCAACATGTTGCAAATGGAACTCCGTTCTAACAGGATCTGTTATAAGTGGATTACACCTGTACAGCTATGGCCAAAAGTTTACCATCTCCCTGTATAATTAAATAATTTTGCTTAACAGAGTTGAACAAAGCCTGTGGAATAATGCTACGTTAGCATTACTGAATTGCATACCAGTTTGTAGTTTTCCCAATTGTCACATTAAAAAAAAATGTGACATTTCGAAATCCAACATGCCTTAAATACCGCTGTACAACTATTATGGCTTCCAGTAGACTTTCGCAACATCTAAAATTATGTTAGTCTAGGGTTGCATGCATATATATCTATACATGCATATCTATATAAAATACACACATAAACACACACCCCCTACCTCACAACTTCCAAGTGAAAAAAAATAATTAAAAATAAAAACTTAAAATAGCTTGTTCGGATAAGTGTCCACCCCCCTTGTAATAGCAATCCTAAAATTAGCTCAGGTGTAACCAACTGCCTTCAAAATCACACACCAAGTTCAGTGGCCTCCACCTGTGTTAAATTGTATTGATTCACGTGATTTCAGGATAAAAATCAGCAGGTCCTATTGGTTCCCTCTGCTGGGTAGTGCATTTCAAAGCAAAGACTCAACCATGAGCGCGGCAAGGCGTTTTCAAAAGAACCAGGACAAAGTTGTTGAAAGGCGCAGCACGGGATGGGTATTAAAAAAAATAAAATAAAAAAAAATAAAAAAAGGCCTTGAATATCCATTGGAATATGGTCAAGACGATTATTAAGAAGTGGAAGGTGTATGGCATCACCAAGAGCCTGCCAAGATCAGGCCGTCCCTCCAAACTGGATGACCGAGCAAGGAGGAGACTGATCAGAGAGGCTACCAAGAGGCCAATGGCAACTTTGCAAGAGCTACAAGCTTTTATGGCCAATACTGGTCAAAGTGTGCATGTGACAACAATATCCCAAGCACTCCACAAATCTGGCCTATATGGTAGGGTGGCAAGAAGGATGCCATTACTCAAGAAAGCCCACCTTGAATCCTGTTTGAAGTATGCAAAAAACACTCAGGAGATTCTGTAGTCATGTGGCAAAAACTTTTGTGGTCTGACGAAACTAAAATGTAACTTTTTAGACTAAATGCAAAGCATTATATTTGGCGCAAACCCAACACAGCACATCACCCAAAAAACACCATCCCTACTTGTTATGGGGATGTTTCTCATTGGCAGGCACTGGGGCACTTGTCAGGATATAAGGGAAAATGAATGGAGCAAAGTACAGAGAAGTCCTTGCTGAAACCTGCTGCCCTCTCCAAGAAAGCTGAAACTGGGACAGAAGTTCACCTTTCAGCATGACAATGACCCAAAGCACACAGCCAAAGCTACACTGGAGTGGCTAAGGAACAAAAAGGTAAATGTCCTTGAGTGGCCCAGTCAGAGCCCTGACCTAAATCCAATTGAAAATTTGTGGCATGACTTGGATTGCTGTCTATCAACGCTCCCGAAGGAACTTGACAGAGCTTGAGCAGTTTTGTAAAGAACAATGATCAAATATTGCCAAATCTAGGTGTGCAAAGTTTGTAGAGACCTATCCCAACAGACTCACAGCTGTAAGGTGCTTCCACCAAGTATTAACTCCAATTATGATCTTTCAGTTTTGAATTTTCAATACATTTTTTTTTCTCAATAAAAACTTTTCCCCCCTTAACAGTGTGTATGAAACTGAGGCACTGACACAACAAAATGTGAAAAAAAGTTCAAGGGGGTGTAGACTTTCTATAGGCACTGTAAATATTATATATATATATATATATATATATATATATATATATATATATATATATATATATATATATATATATATAAAATAAACTTCACTATTAAACACATTAATTTTGGAAAAAAAATAAGGTATATAAAATGGTGGGCATTGACAAAATGTTTTTGGTTTCTTTTTAAAATCACTTCATTTTTCATTCTTGACTATGACACGCTTCAGTGACTATGACTGAAGCATATGCACTTAATCACCTAATTAGTGGGAGTTGATTGGACACTGGATATGGAGTGATTTCAGCAGCTGAATTGCAAGCTTGACTAAAAGCAATAATACATCTGTCAAGAGAACAGCGACTTGGTGCAATCGGCATGTTGGAGGCTAGACTTGGGCAGCTTACTTTGGCTCGCTGTCTTGGGTGCCAGCAATTGTGGCTTGCCGTCACAGCCAGCAATTTCAAACCTGGCAAGATGGTATAACCAGACACTCTGTCAATGACAGGCCATGAACTGGGGAGTCCAACAGTCACAATACCTGCCTAAGATTGACAGATCATTTTACAGCATCTTTGCCACGTCAATTGTTAAATCAGCACAATAAAAAGTCACTGCACCTGCTCTAAAACACAGTTTGTCATTTTTTGATCACATCTAGTGAATTTTATCCAAATATAAAATGAAATACTTTACTTTTAGTGGGGAAAATCCCGGTTACGAATGGCTTGTTCATCGAGTATGGAGAGGGAAAAAAACAAACAAACAAACAAACAAAAAAAAAACGCAAGTGGTTGGATAAGTATTCACTGCAATTACAGCTGAACATAATGCTTTGCATTTAGGCAAAAATGTTTAATTTGTTTCATCGGACCACAGACTCTTGTCACACCTTTTCAGTCTCCCACATACCCTTTTGTAAATTCCAAGCATGATTTTACATTGGCTTTTTTCAGAAATGGCTTCCTTCTTGCCACTCTTCCATATAGACCAGATTTACCAATAGTACCTCAGCTATTGTTGAGACATGGACAGTTTCTCCATCTCAGCTCTAGGTCTTTCAGAGTTGTCATTGGCCTCTTGGTGGATTCTCTGACAAATGCCTGGCAGCAGTTTGGGAGGATTGCCTGCTCTAAGCAGATTCTGGGTGGTGCCGTATACCTTCCACTTCTTAATAATCAACTCGACTGTGCTCAAAAGGGATATTCAAATGCCTTTGAAATCTTTTTATACCCTTCCCCTGATTTGTGCCTTTCTATAACTTTATTCCGGAGTTGTTGTGAAAGCTCCTTGGTCTTCATGGTAGTATCTTTGCTTTGAATGCACTACCCAAGTGTGTGACCTTACAGAGATGGGTGTATTTAATCTGAAATCATGTGAACCACTCTTATTGCACCCACATGGACTCCACTTAACTTCTTGTGTGAATTCTGAATGCAATTAGTTGCACCTGAGCTTCTTTAGCAGTGTCATAGCAAAGGGGGTGATTACTTATCTAAGGAAGACTTTTCAGGTTTTTATTTTTAATTGATTTGTTTTTTTCACACACACCCCCCCCCCATTTTTTCACACATTGAGTAGGTTGTGTAAATCAAAAAAAAAAAAAAAATCAAAATTTAAATGCATCAAGATTTCAGGTTGCAACACAAACTGTGAAAACATCCAAGGGGGATGAATACTTCCTATAGGCACTGTATATATACACAATGGTTTGCAGAAGTATTCACCCCCTGCTAAGTTTGCACATTTCAAATTAGACTTTACATGCAGAATCTACACAAAATGCTCCACAGTGATAATGTTAAAAAATGCATATAGAATATAAATAAGTATGATTTACAGAGAAAAACAGATTAATTTTAGTTGCATAAGTATTCAACCCCTTTGCTACTGCAGCCCAGAAAGTAATTGCTGCAAAATGTGCTTCCACCAAGTACTGACTTAAGGGGCCGAATACTTATGCAATTTCATTTTGTACATTTTCTTTGCAAGTTTTGCTGACATTTAACCTCCTCCTCATATAACAGTGTTCAGTTTAATCACTACAGCTTTGAATAAAAAAAATTAGTTAGCTTGAAAAACTGTGCATAGATTATTTGTAATTCAACAAAATGTGACATTATTGGTAGGGGGCTAATACTTCTGTAAACCACTGTATGACTATGTATGTATGTGTGTAAATAAATTATTTGTTTTATACTAACATAATTTATTACTTTATGTTAATGAGTGCAAACATGCAAAATGCTAACTGTGTATTACATTTTATATATTAAATATTTTAATGGTTACAGTAAAATCAAAACATCCTCGCTTGAAAACTATCAACTATTAAGTTTTGCTGAGAGATGGTACAGCTATGGCCACAACTTCTGCATCACTTAGATTTCTTCTTTCCAAAAAAAGGATATTTTTATCTATAAAACTCAAGAACAGAGTCATATTTTTTCACGAAACCAGAAAAAGGCACTATTCTGGACAAGTCCCCTTGTACCCTAAAATTGTCAAACAAAAATTCCAAACTAGGTTTTGGAGCGGGAGACTGACCAAAAACAAAACAAAAAGACCCCCCCCCCCCCCCCATGATAGACCAGAGCCTTAGGCGTATAGGCTCCTCTTGTTTTAACGGGAATCAAAATGTTTCTTCCCAGAGATCTAACCAACGGGCCCAGACTGGAAATTTTGCGTGCAAAGCACGTTACAGGGTTCAACTTGTCCAGTTTGAAAACTTGGGGGTTTAACATTAAAACTGCCTACTCAACCCTAACTATGCACCACACACACACACACAAGGTCAAGGCTAGCTTTTTTGTTCATGCGTTCCTGAAACGCACTTTCCCAAATTTTTGCATCCTATCCATCAAATAATAAACTATTGTTAACACAAAGCTAATAAACTCCAGGGATGTGCAATTTGGTACATTTTTATTAACGTTTAAACTATGCCATATAGTAGTTTAAACAATCTGTCTGTGTATAGATATGCACATGAACACAAAAACAAACAAGACAGCAGCCTCATTGAACTCAATAAAAAGTCCTATATAAAGATTTCTGTGCCAGCTATATGTATTAGATTTCTAACCAGATGAGTGAGTGCAGCTGCTCATTTGTGTTCTGTCAAGAATGATCAATTCTGTTTCACTTGCATTTCTTTACTAGTGGCAGTGGAACTGGGTGCAGTTGATGAATGTGACTGTTGGCCCAGTTTTTCCCTGTGAGGTAGTAACTACTAGGGCAGTGGTTTTCAAACTTTAGGCCCCGTACCCCTTTCCAAAAAATCTAGTCTACTGCGTACCCCCATCTCAGATAGGGTGTTTTTTGTATTTTCTAATTACTAGGCTTAAGTACTTACTGATGTTAACTGAATTTTCTATATTTTAAATGCTTACCTACCAATGTGATGGATGTGCCTGCTTTTTATCAGATTTCAGTAAAACTACACCCTGATTAGTAAACAATGCAGCCCCTAGACAATGAATGGTATGTCATTCTGTATTTTAAAATGAATGAATAGGACTTCAAGTTACATTTTTTTTTTTTTTTTTTTTTAAGCGAGGCATTAAAAAAATATATATAAATAAATAGGACTCTATTTGCTGGCTCAGAAGGCACATGGAGGGGTTAGAGTTCAGCCAATTACTGTTCATGGAAAACTGCTGTTAAACTAATTTAAATAAAATACAATTAAAACTAAAAATGCTATGTAAAATTATTTCAAAATCCAGACCAATAAGTGACAAAACAAGTCCAAAAACAGGTTATGCTTTTGAAAACAAAACTTGGGTTCTAATTTACAACAAAATCAGAAAGCAATTCAACAAAAGTCGTGCATTTCTTCCAACAAATGCAGAAATGTAGAGAGAAAACAGACGGGGCATTTTGCATAAAAACTATTTAAAATGTACAAATATGGGCATCTTAAAAAAAATCTGGTAGTATGCAGAACTATGTGAATATTGGATAACACATTAAATGTATTTTTTTCTAAATCTTTATTTAACTGGACAAAGGAGTTCAACGAATTAGTCAAAAAACATAAAGCATTGCAAGTAAAGATAACAGTCGCGTACACTCCAGCCCAGTGATTTCACTGTAAGTAGGATGGCACAGCTGCCTGCTAAACTCACTAATACTGTTATTTAAAAACAAACTTGGATAAAACACACTGAATTGATTAAACTAAACTACAAACACTGAACATTTAAACTCCAGAAAGCAAAACGTACCTAGTAAATACGACACATTTTTAAAAGCAACATCATACAATGATAGCTTTTTTCTTTTTAGCCTACAGGACTGCAGAACCACCACACCTGCTCCTGTATGTGTGTGCTCAAATGCTCACTCACTGTCAGCAGCCGGCTGGGTGTTTATAGTTAACCTCGCCCAACAGAAAGGGAATGTACACTAGTACGGCTGTGGTTTTATTTGAAAGGAGACTCAACATCGTTAATGTACTAGGGGATAGGCATACCTTTATAGGCATGGGGACTGAACAAAGGGAGGTTGTTATCAGAACCACTAATTGTATTGTAGGATAATACATTGTCTGCTGGTACATCAAGAGAAAATGCTCCTTCCATCTGTATAAAATAAGTCTGACCCCAAATTTAAAATAAAAAATAAAAAGCAGAATTTAATTCCCATGATCCTATCCTAAAAGAAACTGTATCCATAGCTAGTCCCCATATTCAAAGATATCTGACCTACCCCTGCAGACACACAGCACCAGTTCACTAAATGATACCATCCCTGCTCTTCTCCTAATTTCACGCTTTTCAACTCAGATTTGCTTTACTGTGAGACGGAGATAAGAACCTTGAGGATTTTAATTTAAGCTGCAGCCTTGTTTTATGCTAAGGAAAGAAAAAAGGGAAAAATTGCTGTACCCAGAAAACTTAGTGTCAAGTCAATTCTTTAAATTAATAGATAAATAAAACAAACCAGTAACATAGGCCTTTATAAGCCATTTTTGCTAAATGTACAATAAATGTACCTAATCTCTCAAGTCAGTACTGTAGCATATATGGGACATGTGCACTGTCAGCATAGGCTGTATAAATGTATA
>NC_054535.1:40851735-40856735 GCF_017654505.1 Polyodon spathula
CCTTAAAGAAGAAACCTGCCTCCCCTTTTTTATATGATGGAAACTGAGATAGCAGAGCGATGGTGTTGTGCAAATGGCAGCCTGTCTCTCTGCAGATGGTTATCACCCCCGCCAGCTCTGCGAGACGGATTCACTTGCCTGCAAGCAGCAGCGGAAACACAGATCTGCACAGACGGAGCCTGCTTGTTTGTTTATTTTGATCAAAACACAATGGCAGTGGAAAAAATAGTTGGTCTTAGTGGGGCCAGTTACCCCCTGCAAAGTATCGAATTGACCAGGGGGTTCCGTGAAGGCAATCTACTAACATTCATGCACTTTTTTTTTTTTTTTTTTTTTTTTTAAACTTACAAAAATGTATCAAACCTTTCCATAGGCAGATGTCTTCCGGCAAGCACCATCTTTAACATTTTCACATCAAATGTACCAGGGCTCGCAAAATTTTGGTAATGGTACTTGCTCTTCGGGCAGTCCACTGTCGACATTTAGTTGTCCAAAAAAATGTCAATTTGCCCATAATTAACCTATGGATTGCGATTTGTACAAATCCATTTGTTTTCCCAGACTTGTGTTTTAGTTAGTTTCTACTACTTTTTTGATAGTTATCCACATAGACGGACAGCCGCAGAGTATTATAGCTTTTTGATCCAGAGCTGAAGTTGCTCCTGGTTTTCTAAAAGTATTTATCAGAATCTGGAGGTGCATATCTAGCAAGAGACAATGCAGGCATGCAAAAGAGAAGTAAGATACAATCTAAGAAATGTCCAATATTTCAGAACTACGTTGCATTATTTACAAAAAGAATATACAAAAGTTGTATCCTGTAAGTATACTTGTGCCAAAATAGGATACAATAATGGTACCAATAGTATACTATAACCAGGCAATTTTGGCACAATTATAATTACAGTATGTTACTTTTTTTGTAGGGATGATATTGGATTCTGATCCAAACTAATACCCTCTGTTAAATGTTGAACACTATGGGTGGTGAAAAATAACAAATGTGCACACATTATATATTAAAATGCCAAGTGTCGTCTATTAAGCATATAAGACGAATACTTAATACAGGCTGACGGTTTGGAGCCAAGACTGTTGCTGCACTCCGTACAATGACTTACATGCAAGCACAGTACATTTAAAATAATTTACCGGTTCATTTTATTAATCACATTACAGAAATTTTAAAAAGCGATGTTAACATGTTACGTGCTAAATCTGAGTCAGTGATAGTAACTACTGTATTCGATTTTTTTTTTTTTTTTTCCTGGGTTGGGAAATAACATTATCGATTTAATAAAGGTAACAAGATACCAACATGTGAATCTTGGTGAGCAGAGTACAGTAGCTTGTAATTCCTATCTGTAACTTAGTTTAAAAAATCATAACCTTCAGTATAAATGTAATTACTTTGGCTGTCGTAGTGTCCATTTTACCCTTTGTGCCACTGGAGCAAACACTCATGTAACATATACCACCAGTGCGCTGACTAGATAGGATTGCTTGAGTTGTCAGGGGTGTTACACGGGGCAATCCTACGCAGAGATTTGGTCGCAAGCAACGTGTACGTCACCCCGGAAATCACTCAAGCATTGCCAATGAAAAACATTGATCCCTCTAAACGTGTTTTACCGGGATGATCTGTGAGCAGAATTTCGATTGAGAAACCGCTGTTTGATTAAAGCACAGAACATAATCTTGTTAGAGTAAAAAAAAATCAGACAAGCAGCCAAAAAAAAAAAGATGTTGTCCGACAGATTTTTTTGGTTGTCCCGGAACATCAGGCTAGCGATTTTACGAGCCCTGTGTATCCCCTAAAATTAAGGATTTCTAAAAATCCTACTTATACAGATTTTAATATTATCAAGACAAACAACATTACCAGTAACTGCTAAAGTTTAAGGTTGAAAGCAACACCTGTAATTTAGCACTGAATAATGGGTAAGAAAAACAAATTCAAGAAAAATGCAATTGTGACACTAAATTATAAATTATTTAGTGCAATGTTTAACAGCCTCCAGCATTCACAAATGCACAAAGGAGTTACAAATGGTGTCAAAACAACCTGACACGAAAATAATAAAATCAGGCCTGTGCACAAAGCACTTTGGATTTTGGTTTAAAATCTTATCTTAAGGCTTTCCCCCTCCAACAGAGAGCCACAACATGGCCTGCTGAGTGGTCAGCAGGAGGGATCAGTCCAGGAGTTCCTTGGAGCAGGACTTCAAAAAGGCGACCTTCTGGCCTAAATGTGATGGACTTTCCTTTAATAAAAGGTCGGTCAATCACTTTGTACCAAAAACAATTATTTCATTTATGTTTCTTCCCTTTTGATTTTCAGTATGCAATTTAAGTGTCAAATTTGACAAATTACTTTATACAAATGAATTGTCCCATTCCACTAGAGGTTTTTCCTTTAATACCAGAGCCTAAAATCCTACCTTTTCCAGGGGGCAAAAAGATGGGTTTATTAATGCTTTTACCAATATCTTTAAAATTAAACAATAGTATAGGAACATTTTATTGGCAGAATGGCTTCTCAGCTTCACAATTTTAGGAAACCCAATTAACGCAGAAGGGTGGCTTGCAAGTAGCCACGTGCCTTGTGTAAGATACACGTCATTTCAGCAGAGGAACGAAAAAACAAATAAGCCAGGATTTAATGCAATAAATCCTGCATCACAAATCTACATTCCAAAACCCCCAGAGGAGTACAACAGGACTAGGCTGAGGCATATCAAAAGAGAAAACAAAACAAAGGTTTTATAGGTTACAGCTGATTGGTCACCGTTTTATAAGAAATTGCATAGAAATACATTCACACATGCACAGTGTAACGTAATTTTAGCATACACAAATATTATTTAAAAAGGGGTTCCCACTCAGATGTGTTTCCCATGTACAAAAGAGCCCCCTTGAAGCCTGGATGCTCTAGCAGAGTTTCTAACCTTTCTACGCTCCTCTTGGTGCTGGTTTGTGAACAGTAACCTTGTTGGCAGTGGACACCTTTAAGCAGGTGTGTCACATTCCCAAAATGATTTACTGTACCTTGCTGTTTTGCTTTAATTGAATGTCTATGCAATTAATTGCTCTTGTTAGCACTTTCTCCCTACTACTATATGGTGCTATTCCAGGCTACCTTGATGGCTATGTTTAACCACACAATCAAAACAGCCTAACCCAACACCTACTCCCTTTGTGTTAGCTTATTTTATTTCTACTAGTACAGTGTTTATTACTTTACCCTTCACAGAAAAAAACAGGGGGTGGAAGAAACCTACAGTGGTTCACACTTCACAGGGAACGACAAACTTCCATGACTGTATAGCAGTTCTTATATACGCTACACATAACATCCTACTTGTGTCCAAGCTCAAAAGTACTGCTCTGCAATGTAAGTAATTTCCAAAACGAGACCATAAGAGACTACCTATGTTTTCACAAGAGCTACCTTGGTGTAACAATATGACTTAAGCCGACTCAGGTTCTGGCTACCCAGGTCACAATCCTGCGTAGTGTAAAACTAGGTAACTGGGTCAACAGCGACCCACCTCGTGAAGTGAACGTTGCTGCTTCTGGGGCATTGCATACAGACATTGTGTACTTGCTTTCGTCACCCAGGTCAACCCTGCTTCTTCAAAAAGCAGTGTGAAAAAATCATGTGCCTACCAGCATGACACCGCGTCGCGATCTGGGTAGGGTCAGACACAGGCAGAGCATGCTAGTGTGAAAGGGGCTTTAGACAGTCACAGCTCATGTTGAAAGACCAGATTTTGTCCCAGAAAGCCCTGGGAAACTGCAGAGTCAGAAACAGCAGCAAGCAAAAAAAGTGGGGATCTGAAACCCTGCAGTGAATGAAAGGGACAAAAAGGAAAACAAAAACAACAAAAAAAATCTGCTGTTTGCTCACTCCCTCCTCCATTCTCTTTCACCTGCTCCATCTCCATCTTCCCAGTAGGTTCTTTACCTTTTGCCTGGGCACAGTGCTCATTATCTCAGTAGGAGCCGGTAGGATCAAAGGCCTGGAAAAGGTCAGGCATTCCACAGGAGTGACACTCAGCTGTCGGCAGTGCTCCACCAGTCCTCTGATCTTTTCTGACAGTGTCACTCTTTTACGCTGTCCCTCTCAAGGAAACAAATAAATATATAAAACAAAACAAACAAAACAAACAGCCGTCTGGTCAAAAAGCTTCAATCAGAGCTGTGGGAACCAACTGGACAGCCTAGGTTGTAAAAGCCAACACCCAGGAGTTAATTCAGCCCAACTAAATATGTGTGTTTGCTATACAAAACATGAGCACTGATCTTTCATCATTCCTACTTGCCTCAGGAACTTATCACAGGCCATTGCAGAGTAGCACTGACAAAATAAAATCAGAACTGTATTTCAACTTTCCTTTTATGTACTGAAAACAGAAGTCGATAACCAAAGTACGTCCCTAGGTCTCCCAATACAACATAATCCGAGTTAAAGACAGTGATAGGCACTACCTCTTGGCTATACTTGTTTGTTGTAAACATCAGAAAAACAGATTGATAAAAGTAGGGAAGCTTCTACATTTGTGTATGGATGAAATTAGTTCCTTTAAGTTCCATTCTTATTTTATGTTTGTACGATAAGATGGATAGAGAAAATATCCATACAGTAAATAGAAAATTGCCAAAGCTGTTGGAGCTCAATAATCCAATCACCTGCAGTCCACAACAAGCTGTCAACAACAGTGAGAGTGATAATGTTCTCGTAAGTGTAACCAATCATGCATTCAAATGTTTAAGAGGAAAGATTTGCATAAAAGGCTAAATCAGCTTCTGTTACACGCATTTCAAATCCAGCAGCAAGAGAGACAGGTGAGGCATTGGCTGTTGCGAGAATGACCTAGTTTTACAATCCTAAACAACTTAACACAACTATAAAACTATAGAAATCTGTCAGACATATAGTTTGAAAAAAACAACGCTGCTTCAAAAAAAAAAAAAAAAAATTCAAACAATAGGAAAAT
>NC_054535.1:40861735-40901663 GCF_017654505.1 Polyodon spathula
CTCTGGTGTGTTGTACTTTGATTTGCTTTGGAAGCTGGAGTGTTGATGACATTTGTATGAACGTTCAGTTAACAACGAATTAGGAAAGCGAGTCAAAGGCTAAAATACATAACTTAACTGTTTTTATTGGCCATGATTATTTCACTGCCACTACAACGATGAAAACTACAATGCTTACATCTATGTTTGCTTGGCTTGAAAAGTTGGCGGGTGGCAGACAGCAGGGTAGCGATATAACGGGTAAAAATAGCACTGTTTTTATTTTGCCGACATTTGTTCAGAGAATATCTGACGGTATGCAAGGGCAGCACTATTATGCAGGACAAATACAATAATATTTATATATATATATATATATATCCCTCCAAAAGATGACCACAGGAGACCATGTTGACGCACACCTGCTGGCATGTGAATGGGTGGCTAGCAGAGAATCCTGACCTAGATCTTAGTGGGCCGGCATCATCGTGCCATTCTTGATTGGTGATGCACAAAAGGCCTACTATGTCCTGGACACCTCTGCAGCTGAGGAGTACACCCACTTAAGGCAGAGATTCTGTCCCAGGCAGGAGTGATCACAACAGTGTAAGTTCAGCGTTTCCATGCCTGCGATCGCAAATGTTTGATTTTGTTCACCTGTCCAAACGTTGGTTGCAGCCTGAAATCAACGCGACAATATGGGTAATATAAATCCTCGTTATGTATCACTTTTTGCGATCCACGACTGCACCAATCAGGAAATGTGTTGGACAGGGGGACCCTGTTACCCTAGATGACTTTGTGGCTCTTGTGGAGTGGCAACTAGTCACAGAGGAACTGTTCGGTTGGCCCGACCTGACTCAGGTAATCTTCCATGACAGTTACAAAACCAGGGGTAAAAAAGTAAAAACGAGGCCATATCAGATACCCAAAGCAAAAAGGGCGGCAGCAAAAGCTGAAGTTGCAAAAATGTTACAACTGGGTGATTGAAGAATCTGCTAGCGACTGGACCAGCCCCATAGTCTTCGTACCTATGCCCAACGGTACCTGGCGGTTCTGCAACGATTTCAAAGAGCTTAATGAACTATCAAGTTTGATGCTTACCCCATGCCCTGGGTTGACAAACTCATTGAAAATCTGGATAAAAGTTAAGTATTTGTCTACACTTGACCAAAGGTTACTGGCAAATACCGTTGACCGAAAAAGCTGAGGAGAAGACCGGTTTTGTGACTCCTGACAGCTTGTTTCAGTACACGGTAAAGCCATTTGGCTTAATCAATGCCCCGGCCACTTTTAGTGAGAATTGGGAATCACATCTGGGAAGGTACAATCGGTACTAAACAGCCTGACAGAAGCCAGGTTTACAGCAAACCCCAAGTGCCACATAGGCTTAACACTAGAAGGACAATCGATTGATCGATTGATAGATAGATAGATGTGAAAGGATTGTCCATAGTTTGGGTTCGTGCCCCTTTAAAAACGTGACTCAGAAGAAAATTTGAATTTTCAGCGCTTATGTGCACTTTATTTACAAACAAAGACCTAACTCTCACGAGCACCGACTACACACATGTAGGTCCCTGTCTAACTTGCAGGACAGCTAAGCCATTTACCTGACATGCAATGCAATACAACACATAAAAAACCAAATACTTTTTTTCACAATACCTTTTATGACCTTCAGTCGGGCTTCTTCACACAGCAGCAGCCCAGAACAGTCTAACAATTTTCTTTTTAAACTCTGTACCTGGTCCTAATTATCAATAACAGCCAGGTGCAAGTGATAATTAACAAGAAATAAAACAATTAAATTAAACAATTAGCTTGGCAGGGAGGCTTTTATCCCCGTCCCTGCCATAAAACAAACATCTTTAGATTGCAGGTCCCCTGTCCTGCTACATCTGTTACTATATATATATATATATATATATATATATATATATATATATATATATATATATATATATATATATATATGACACACACACTTATTTTACAAATCAAAACAAGAAAATATAAATAAAAACATCTGAACAGGCATCGGTTTACAACATACATATTTACGTATGAAACGATAGCAATACATTTAACTTTAACAGCAATCGGTTTATTATCAGATGAGCAAAAGCATCTGAACAACATAGATAAATAAACTTAGAAGAAAACATTTTACAGAAACGCACAGCACAAGTTATAAAAAAAAAAAAAAAAAAACACTTTTTTTGACAAAAGGGTATTCCTTTACCTTGAATCTAAGGCTGTTCAGAATCAACATATAATGCACTTCTCCACATCACCTTTCTGCACAGGGCACAGCTGTCAAAAGTTTTATTTTTATTGCACTTGCCAACCTGTCATTGGCGCCTCTTGCGGCTCTCAGCGGGGTTGCCAGCTTCAGCTGTGGGTACACACTTAGCAGTCTCCCTCTGACCCAAATGCTTCTTATGAAGTTCCTGTGCTAACTGTAAAATATGTTCTCTCCTTGGTAAATTCTTCTCTGTGCATTCTTTGTAAAGTACCCAGGAGTTGATGGCTGCTAGGTCCAATACATTGTAAAACACTTGAATAGACCTCCGTCGAGAACCAGCTTTCACAGAATACTTCTGTGCCATCTGCTCCAAAACACCAACTCCATATTTTGTTGCGTTGTAGAACTCCACGGTCTCTGGTATTTATTTACACTAGTCCTGATGCTAATTGACGGACCAAAGCAGCGCAGCCGACAAGCAGGTGACAGCCTTTCAAAAGGCTGACTGAAAAACAATAGCCTGTCAGTCATTCACTCAGGCAGAGAGTAGAGACTAATCTAATTAGAGTTAAACACATTGCGGACTGGTAAATAAATAAATATAGGAGTAGAATACAGTTCTGTACAATCAAAATACAATTGTTTTCTATGTGGTCATTAATGCTTTTGGGTATAATGTTATATATCTCCTTTATTTCTGCACTCCCGCGTTTCATGCTTTATAATAATATTTAATACATAGGGACAGAAAGGTACACGAACGCACAGCCCCATATGTGTGGAGCAAATTACATTTTAAAACCAAAAGCCACCAAAATGACTGCCGCCGGAGTTCTAGTGTTAACAGAGGCTCGCTATTTAGGTTACATAGTTGGAGACTGGTCTGGTGAAGCCACAACTGAATAAAGTGAAGGCCAGTAAGAATTTGTGGCACTGACCCATAAATAAAAAGCAGGTCAGGGCATTTCTCGGGATAATCGGTTATTACCAAAGGTTTAGTACAGACTTCACCACAGTTGCTGCTCCTTTGACACAGCTGACAAGAGCCAAGGTCCAGATATGATAAAGTGGGTGAAGGAGGCAGAATACGCACTTAAAAACACTGGATAACATACTGTGTGGGGATCCTGTGTTGTGCCAGATTTTAAAGAAAAGTTCATATTACAAGCGGACGCCTCCAATGTTGGTCGAGGGCCGTTCTCTCACAAAGGGTAAACAGGGAAGAGCACCCCATAATATATCTAAAGCTGGAAACTGTTACCAAGGCAATGCAATTGTGCAATTGTGGAAAAAGAAAGTCTTACAGTTAAATGGGCTATAGAAATGATGCGTTATTACTTGCTGGGGAGAGAGCTTACCCTTATAACTGATCATGCACCCTTAAAATGGATGAAAACAAAGAGAAAAAATGCCAGTGACAAGATGGTTTTTGTCCCTTCCGCCATTTAAATATAAAATCGAGCACTGAAGCAGGGCAAAGAATGCTAACGCTGATAGCATATCAAGGGTACACTGCCTCTTGACAAAAGAGTTGAAGCTGAGAGGAGGGATGTGTGGTACGATTACTGAGGGGAAATATATAAAACTATTTAAGACTATTAAAGATCTATTTTTCCTGACGGGGGGGGGGGGGGGTTAAAACCACTTACAGTTACCTGACCATTAGAGATCACCGTTTTGTTAAATCATGTGAGGTTTAACATGGTAACCGTCTTTAAATTAATAATACTTGTATGATTGTTAAGTTGGAGTTACCTCATTAACCAATTACCCAGCTGTACAAAGAGGCCTGTTTGTTCACCTCTCCTTACACTCCAACTCCAGTTGAAACAAACTATCAAAAGGAAAGGATGCCCGTGTGCTACTATTAATCACAATACTGGTGTTTTAAGTTTTCTTTGGTCAGGGAAACCGCTTACCTGTCCTGCCCTTAGTTAGTAGAAAGAAGTGCGTATAAATTGAGATCTCCATGAGGAGGTTAGGTTGTTTGTTTGTCTCCGTTTCAGTTTCAAAAAAAGTTATAAAACACAACTTGGTTTGTTTGTTTTTATAGTCATGTTTTAAACTAAACAGAGATTTTTTTTGAAGAAAATAAACGAGCAGGAGTATACAATTGATCCTTTTGAAGGAAAATACCAAGAGTGCGACCATGAATGTCTCTACAGAATCTCTTTTGGTAAGCCATCTAAACTGAAAGTTTAGCTGAAAGAATTTTGAACTTTTGCATTGCCGTAGAGGCTGTACTTTCACTATATGTAATTACCTTATACTGATCATAATATCAAACATTGTAGTGCAAAAATGACCTTGTGTTATATACACACACAAACACTATATATATATATATATATATATATATATATATATATATATATATATATATATATATATATATAAACAAATAAGCATCCTGTCTGTATAATAAATACATGGATTATACATCTAGTTTTACAACAGTGGACATATTTGGAGCTGTTAGATACCAAGTTCACCTATTGCCTTTTTTCAAGCAAAATTCTCAAAATGACTCCTGCATGCTTTGAATTCAGAAGGTAGAGGAAAACAGAAAAACACCAAAAGGTTTAAGGAAGAAAGAGGCTGCAGGCTAGCCTGGAGCAGTCTAATGCAAGGTTGAAATTTGCTGGAAACTCTCATATTGAAGGCAACTCCTTGATGTTGGCTCACAGCTGGAGAAGATTGGCTGTATGCTGTACTTTCAGATACGCACTCAAACATGTATCTCCATCTTATTTGCTTGGTTCCTCCTCTATCAGTTTCAGTGAGCCTTTATTTCACCCTTTTAAATCTCAGAGAAAACTGCACACAGGGACAGGACAGATTGATTTTTTGTTTTGACTTATTGTCAGTAAAATCAAAAGCAGCGCACCCTCCTCTGATGTCTAAGCTTAGGCACCTGGGCTCAGGGTAACAATTTGTCAATATATGGTTATATTTATCCTTTTTTAATATCTCATTAAACTAGTTTCATGTAAGCGTCCTCTTTGGGGGAGGTGGGGTGAAACCAGTAGTTAACTGCTGGAATACTGTATAATCTAAAGAAGGATTGACCTCGTTTTTTGGGTAGAATTCCTATAACTTCCGTGTTTCAAAATCCCAATCTAAAAGAATAGATCACAGTACACACTCTCTTTGGTCCACAGATGTAATGATTTTGGTTCTGCATATTAAAAAGGCATGTTTGACTGTGGCACCTACACCGAGCAAAATTATTTATGCAGGCTCTTAAGTTTTGAGCAGACTTCTGAAAGGTACCTGTTGCAGGCATTACCTCTGACTAGACAATGGCAAACATGGGGTTGACAGAAATTGTAGGCAACCGAATTAATGAAGTAGGCTACTAGGAAGCTGAAGGGTTTTAGGAAAACAAAATGGTGTAATCTTAAGTATTTTATCACAGAAATAAGGCAGCATTATGTTGCAGTGCTACATTCATGTTATAAAGATAATAACTGAGTGAGAGATGTTAAGAATACAGTTAAAACCTAGTTTATTTTAGCATTATTTTATGCATTGAAATGCACTCCCTCAATAAAGGGCACCAGACCACAGCTCACCAGATGCAAAAAAAATACTGTATTTATTTTGAAGAAATCTTAAACATATAAATAAAGTTTGTCCGTCTGTCTGCTTATTTATGCATTCAGACCCCACAGGAGCCAGTGCAACCAAACTTTGGATTGCCTCCTCTTTCATCCAGGGGAAGGACAAGGGCTATGTTTGGATCCAAAATGTTGACCCCCAGGGTACTTTACTTAGTAACCCCATTGCTGGATCAATACAATACAATACAAAGCCAAAAAAAATAAAGAACAAAAATTTTAAAAAAGTTAAGGGAAAAGGGAGGGCTCCCGAGTGGTACATCTGGTAAAGGCACTCCGACCATAGACGTGAGCTCCCAGGGGGCAGCGCACAATCGGTCGAGCGCCGCCCAAGGGGGGACAGGGGATTGCTTAGGTCGGCCAGGGTGTCTTCGGCTCATCACATACCAGTGACCCCTGTAGTCTGGCCGGGCACCTGCGCGCTTGCCTATAAGCTGCCCAGATCTGCGTTGTCCTACGCCGTTGTAACTCTAAAGCAGCTGCACAGTGACTCTGCAGTGTGAAAAAAAGTGGCTGGCCGAGGGCACACGCTTCAGAGGACAGCGTGTGTTTGTCTTTGCCGTTCCCGAGTCAGCACGGGGGTGGTAGCGGTGAGCTGAGCCTAAAAATAACTGGATATGCCAAATTGGGAGAAAATAATAAAATAATTGCCGATTACTAAATTATTAAAAAAAAAAAAAAGGGGTCCGAGTGCATTGTGCGACATTTAAGATCAGTAACTTACAGGAAACCGTTCCCCGATTTGTCATGCATGAAATACTGAATTTCCCCGGGCAATGCCGGGTACTTCAGCTAGTACTTCATAAAAAGGTTAGCTTCCAAATTGGTGTTTCCTTTATTCCTATTTTCAGTCCGAGAATACACCAACTCATTAAAACAGTGAAATCAAGCATATCACGTTTTCAGAATGCACAGTGCTGTCTCCAGGTTGCACAAAACATAACACTAAAAACTATCCAAAAATCTAGAAAAACGAGACTTAGTTCAGATGAATTCATTTGACAACCTGTGTTTATAAAATATATACACATCATAGACCACTTGATTCAAATGTACATTATGCTATTTGCAAGGCAGCTTCACATTATTATATAAGATTGATATTTAAAGTTACTGAAATAGTGCATTAAAAAAAAACAATCCGATACAAATAAATCATAAAAAAGGTCAGCTTCCAAATTGTTGGTTTATTTCTATAAAAAGCTCACTATTTAGCAACTGCACACCACTTTGTTAATCACTATGGGGGGTAAATGAGCGTACAAGCATTCCTAAAATATTTAAAATAATTTTCATATTTTAGTATTACTTATGCAGAATACATTTTTTAAATAAATCAAGTGCCAAAAATAGGCTTCTTACCTATTAGAATACACTGACTGGAATTAAAGCAAACTATCTTGAGATTAAGAATAAAAATTTTAAAAATTGCAGGCTGTGGCTTCTCCCAAGTAATGCAGCAGGCTAACACAACTATACAAATTACTGTCTGGGACTAGGACTGTGGTGAAATACATTTAAGAAATTAGCATTTTAGCTACATGAAAAGGAGCACAGTTGCACTTCCAATGTATTTAAATGTATGCTCCATTTAAAAAAAAAAAAAAAAAAAAAAAACAAACAACAAATTTAGGCTAAAACCCAACAACATTGGTATACAAGCGACATAATTTGGTAGGCAATGCCTACCGCTAGGTCAGCCCCTGCTACTAAGGCCAGAAGTCCTGACTAGGCCCAATCGATCTGGCTTACCACCAGACATGAAAGTGTTTCTGGCTACAAGCAAAAAACACTGTACATAACAGTCATATGATATTTAAGTATGTGCGGCATGCATATACATGAATGGAGGACAGGACAGTGGAATATGGTGATGGGTGTAACACAGCACTAGAAACTTTTCAACAAAGGCAGTCCCATCAGTTTGCTGGGGTTCTCTGGCTTGTTAAAAATATGGTTACATTTCCAAGCATAATCACTCAATTGTAACCTAATTATCTGCTCTGCTGGACAGCATGGCCGGCGTTTGTCATCAAACCTAGACCCGAATCCCCAAGCCGGCCCATTCTCGAGACGTGGTGTGTCGGCACAATTATGGTACTGCTCCCCCCCCCCCACCTTATCTCTCTCTCTCTCCTGCTGCAGTCACTCGGGTAACAAAGCCCATAATCTTGGCCTGTTTTCATGCTGGTTGAATTACACATAATTGTTTCTGCGCAGTGATTGATTTCTGCCTGAAAAGAGACCTCAGCTCACCTCCCCCCTACTTTTTTTTTTTTTTTTTTTTATATTTTTTTTTTTTTTTTTTTTTTTTTTAGCACAAGCAAGCGCCAGCCAAGTCTCCAGCTAGGAGGAGGCAGGAGGCTTTGAAGAGATCAAAGCCAAGGCCGCAAGCAGTTGTGCGCCCTGGGAATATGGAAAGCCTTTATGCTCTTCAACCCCATTTCCAGCGTCATGTTGGATTGCAGCTGCATTGCATTTTGCCAGCATTCTTAATGCTTTTGGTATTGACTCTGACATCAGCGATCCCTGGGTTTTCAAAATAACGACAGAGAGAGGGAAAGAGAACTAAAGAGAGGGGGTGGGGACGAAGCTACAAGCAGATTTCTATTTTCACAACTCCATAATTGGGCAGTTCAAAGAGAAAAGGCAGCATTTGATTTTAATTCATATAATATGAAAGGAAAAGAAAACTTTTCATAGTTTCCCCAAAATTCAAAACATGTTTTTTCATACATGCAAAAGAGGCCACACAAAATGAACCACACAAAATTAACTGATAGTTATGCAGGCCCTTTTTTTCGTCTTTCCCTTTGCAAGCCTGGAGGCTCTACAAACATTACAAACCAAGTGCCGACTACTTTAAAAAGAGTTTTACCCATGACAAATACACAGTTTGATTGGATTTACAAAAATACATAAACAAAATAGGAAATGGAGACTTGCTAATTAAGAATATTGACACACATGAATTTATTGGGAGAAATGTTCACTCATATTGCAAGTAATAATATTAAAGTGTTGGATACTGCAGTATCCAATTGCATTTACTTCAGCCATTCATGGATAAAAAAAAAAAAAAAAAAAAAGTGTAAACAAACACACTGTTGTAACAAATACTGTAGACAGACCGAGAACTAACACACAAAAATAAAGCGTGCCCCAGTTTCGGGTTAGAACACCTGGAATGCAGTGGTCAGTTACGGGATAATGGGTCTGTCACCAGCTGTCTGTTTAAAACAAACCACACACAGCGCAACAGGCCAGACACTGCAGCAAGACAACTGTTGCAGTCTACTCATTTTACACAGTACAATTTGCCTCCTTCCTCATTTGGATGCACAGAATGTGTTCATGAAAAAAAGTTTCAGAGCAGCAAATGCTTTCTGTCCAACTGACAAGTAAAAAAAAAAAAAAAGTATTTAAACGTTACGTGAATCTGTCAAATGAATTCCATCACAATGGGACTGTAGTACAGTATATAAAAATAACAATCTAACTTTCTAAAAAGCAGTGATACTGTAACAATTATAGTATAATCTGAAACAAAAACACATTGGAAATGTGCAAAAAACACCAAGTTATCAAATGTGCACAGCAATTTGGGTCAACCTTGCACAGCACAAAGCAAACAGGCAAAGTAAAACCGATGTGGGCCAAGGTTGCCCCAGTAGTTTCTTCTAACTTGGCTTGTGTTTTTCAGGCACAATAAAAGAGGATCGAACTTGCATGAAAAACACAAGCCAAGTTAGTAGAAACAATTGGGGCAACCTTAACCCCCACCACTTGTACAGTTGTGCCTACTTGCTTGGTACTGACCAAAGTTGCCTCAATTGTTTCTTCTATCTTACTTTGTGTTTTTGATACAAGTTATAAGAAACCGTGCTGAATTCTCAAAATGTTTGTTTTATTTGAAACTACAGAGAATTCCTGTCAGGGGCCGGAATGCACGACACCAAAATAATAACCCTACATTTTAGTCTTGGCACTTTCACTGCATATTCCCCCTTATTATATAACCTCCCCGCAGTCCGGCTCATCAACCAGTCACACCCATGTTCTGCAACCCCCTGAAAACAGCAACACACATTCTCCCCATTCATTCACTCTCTCCCCCTTCCCATGCCAAGTAATGGCATGACCCATTACTCTTACAATACATGTAACACACATGCAAGACAGACGAGACAAATTGAACAGACAAGTCCTGCAACAAAACAATTGACTGAGTCGTTACAATACATTTCATTTGAAAGTAAAGAATATATGAAAAGCATAACTACCTTATGTACAAAAATCTTCACTAATATACAACTGAACATTTATTTTCGTTTCATACAGTATTATGGCAGTGTTTATATCTGATAGTGAAAAATAACATAAAGATATATAAATAAATAAATGACCATGTATTGATTTATGAATGTATTTAGACATAACTAATTCTCAGAAATGTAACATTCCTTTTTGCCCAATGGGGACCACAAATAATGTTACTCTCATCAACCAGTATTGAGAGGAAACCGTACTGCCTTGCGCCAACAGGGACCACAATGAGTGTTACACTGACAGGAAACCAAAATGTTTCAAAGATCAAAATCTTAGAATGAGGCGATGGGTCGAAAAAAAAAATCTCCAAAAAAAATTTCCAAAATGTAAACTGTCCACAGAATTCTCATCTGGCTGATTTCATCTTTCAAAAATACTGCTTGTTTTCTCAACTAATCGTGTACCACTGATAGTAACGCAACACGCTTGCAAACAACTGAAGGTTATAGTTTCAAATCCCATGCATGCTAGACCATTTTTATACTACATCAAAAAAATATATTTTTTGCAGGCACATGTTCCATTTTAAAACAGAAATAAATATAATATAAATGATATAGACGTCCCAATAAGTGCGTTCCCTAGTATATTTCCATGTTGACAAAACAAGTTAATTGTCATTAAACTCGAATATCCTGTAATAAACATATGCATGGATAAAAGTGCCTGCAGAAATCTGCATAAAAAAAGCGAGAAAAAGGAGGAGGACATTTTTACCTTACTTTGGCAACTTATTTCTTAGACAGTATGACAGGTATTGACTGTTTTCTACATTTCACCTAAGAGTGTTGGGAAATTGTATGTTTGGCTGATTTACTTTTGCTGCGCCAATACCCTGAAAACATGTAAAGTATCCGTGCTGTATAGATAGTCACTGGCACTTCTCGTTGATAACTTGGCATGGGGAACTACCATTTCTCTCAATCAGCTGACTACAATAAAATACACATACAGTATTTCTCTCTTCCTACCTATACAATAACAAAGTATACAATATGTTAGAACACAAACTCTTAAGTAACAGGTTAATAGGCATGCAGAGATAAGCTTTGGTGCTGAAGCAAAACATTTAAAAAAATGTTCTTTCCATAAAGCATTAACTTATGGCTCATCTGTACAGAACAGATCCCTCAAGGAGTCTTTTAGGTTTATCTTGGCTGATGACTTTGCTTTCTCCTCCAAAATCACAGACATCCACAAACTTTAATACCTCGCCTCCTTCCCCACACACCCTGTCCTCCGCTCACGCACTACCCATTACCCTCTAAAACCCTACTAATCTACCATCCTTCTCACCCCTCTCGGACTCTGGTCTTTGCTCCCTGCTCCAGAGCCTTACACCCACCATGTGTGCTCTGGATCCCCTTCCCACTCACTGTTTCCAGACTGCAGCCCCTGCTCTACTCCCTTTTATTTCCTCTCAACACCCTCTGTTTCCCTCTGCCTTCAAGCATGCCTGCATCACCCTCATCTTAAAAAAAACCCTCCCTTGACCCCCCAGAACTACCATCCTGTCTCCCTTTCCTCTCTAAAACCCTCAAGCGAGCAGTCCATTGCCAGCTCTCTGCTTTCCTGTCAAAACATTTTCTGCTCGACCCCCTCCAAATCAGGTTTTCGCCTGGCACACTCCACTGAACTCTCTATCTTGATTCCTCCTGAATCGACTCCTGCTCATCCAAAACACTGCTGCCCGCATGTCTTTTCCGTTCCTCATTTCTCCCAAACTACACCGCTCCCTACCGCTGCTCACATCCAATTCAAAACTTTTGTACTCTCCCATCACTGCCTTGACCTTTCTGCTCCCTCCTATCTTCAGACTATTTCTCCTTACACTCCCTCTCGCCCCCTCCGCCACCGGCAGATTAGCTGTACCCCCACCACCCCGCTTCCAGATCTTGCCCCTCAGTGGTGGAATGACCTACCCATGGATATCAGGACTGCTCAGTTCCTGACCACCTTCCAACACCTCCTCAAGAAAACACCTGTTCAGACAGCATCTATAAACCTCAACTCTCAACTATAATGGACTATGTCACCCAACTGTACCATCACCTTGTACTGGAATCAATCTCTGCCTTATTGATGGGACAACAAAAAAATAAATAAAACAGTGTAGGTAGTAAAGGTTTTTAAGGTCAGGCCCAATTAGCACAAGCTCCAGTAGAAACACAAAATGCATTAAAAAAAAAAGACAGCATGAAATGAACCAATTAACTAAGGAGATGCATAGTACCTATGAAAGTACATGGAGGTGTCTCACATACAAAAACAAATTAGTTCCTGAAATTTGAGACTTCCCCCCCCCCCGGAGGATTTTATATATATATATATATATATATATATATATATATATATATATATACACACACACACACACACACACTTTCTTTTTGGGAGGTATACAGTCAGTGGGTGAGGATAAAGACTGCTTGATATACACCGACGTGATAAAAGTACTTTCTAATCATCTTGTACTACTTTAAAAACATGCAACAGGACATCAGAAATTCATGTGTCATGCCACTGTAAATCAGGAAGGAAAGGGTCTGCTCTGGATCAGCAACTTTAAAAGCCTTTAAGAAATGGGAAGGGGAAAAGACAATGCAACTCTAACAGCCACAATCCTCATCATCACAAAGTGAGTTAACTCACATTTTCACTTGGGAATATACCCCTTGCCATTGTTATCTGTTAGAAATGGTAGATTTAAAAGAGTGCTCAACAGCAGTCTCTAAGCACTGTGGGAATTGGCAGAGTTGGGCATGTTACTGGAAAAAGTAACTTATTACTTGCAACTCATTTTTTCAGAATATTCTTACTTAATAAAACTCATTACATATTTCTCTGGTTCTATAAAACAGTTGTGACTTTTTTACAATCTCTCTCTCTCTCTCTCTCTCTCTATATATATATATATATATATATATATATATATATATATATATATATATATATATATATATATATATATAATATATATATATATATATATATATATGGGTGTTATCCTTAGGATGTAGAAACGGCACCTCATAGGATTATTACCAGTTGTGATAGTAAACAGAAAACTGAAAAGCACATTACTGAACTTTTTATTAGGCTCCTACCAGAGTTCACAGGTAGGTATAGACACCACAAAAGCAAACAAAACAAAGTAGCAAGAAAACAGACTGTAAAAGAATGTTAGCTGAAACTCGTCTAAAGGGTTGTTTGGGGAATCCCAGCTGCCTTCTGGTGCCACCTCCCCCCACCCCCTTCCAGCCCCATCCAAACAAAAGACAAACAAGACCCCCCCTCCTTCAGAAGAGCAGGTCAGGCGTGCAGCTCTGCTGCACACCAGGTGCTGTTGTGGTTTAGCTGTTGCTTTGACTTCTCCAGCTCACTCAGCTACCTGCACGTTTGTGTTCTCCCTATGATCTACCCACCCCCAAAACCTCAGATAAGACGAGAGCTCAGGTATGGTTTCATTGCTGTAGCTCAGAGGGATTGCATCAAAAACAGTGCAAAGCCTACAGAGCTACTCTAAACAGAGCACAGTGCAATGCAATGTAATACTATGGCTATGTTTATATGGATATTTTGCCCACCAGTACTTACTTGCTTGTTAAAAAAAGCTGTGCTGCTGCTTTGGTAAACAGGAAGGCTTGCCCAGAGATGAGCTGATTGGGAGGTCCTGATTGGCTGGGGGGGGGGGGAGCAGGGGGGGGGGTGGTGCCTGGGGAGCTTACGCCTGTTTAGGTAGGCAGCAGCGCCAACGTTCGAAGCGACTGCAAAGCCATAGCTACACAGGCGGACGCTGAACGAAAGCTTACACTTGTTGCGATCAAGGAGGAGAGTGTCCATGGAGAAAACTACTACATTTAATCCTTCCACTTCAAGACGGTGCTCGTGAAAAGGCCAGAGTCACCGTGAAGATGCTGGGACTCTGGGAGACTAGAAATAGGTCAGTTTAGGGGATTTACTCCCAATCCAAGTACAGCGAGGGTTTGTAGTGAAGTAGGTTCCTCGCGTAGGATGTTCCTTTTAGTGGGACTAGTGCTCACAATTTGTGTGAAAACTTATTTTTACCTTTCTTTTCTTTATTAAATCCACCCCTAGGATTACCATTGGATTACCAATGTACAGGCCTGTGCTATAATTCAATCTGTGTGCCTGTGCAGCATGTGAACATCCACTGCTCTGGGTCTGACTCAGTATTATTGAGTGACGACCCACATATGCAACATCTCCCTGTTACAGTACCTCAGCGTGTGTCTGTAAAGGCAGTGCTTCCAGCAAAGGCCTCCCAAAAAAAAAAAAAAAACACACACATAGCAACAACGACAAGGAACACGACACTTTCAGATATAACTTAACTTCCAAGAACTGAATTAAATTAGGTAATGCAAGCTTTTGCAGGGCAATTGAGAGCTTTAGAGTGTGTTCACGTGTGTACACAGACACCTGTCATAGTCCATGTCCAATGCAAAACACATATCTAACTTTGCTATTAAACTTACAGCACCATGACTAATGGTATCAATATTTTCCTGTTATCAAAATCAATATAAATAGAGGGTATATTTAAACAAGTGTATACTTAAAGCCCGTCCCCCAAAAAATTCCACGACATACTGTCGATGCAGCACACTCCAAACAATAACATTTGTTTTAAAATAGATTTGGCAATTTAGTTTTCACATGTATTTAAACATGAGACATAAGATAAAATATTACAAGTATGGTGACTAAAGGCCAGTTTATAACCACGTCAATCTTAACCACGAGAATCACGTTTCAAACTGCACTATACCACTACACACACAGCACTGCGTGAGCTAGGTTCAGAAGTAGTACAGTATTGAGTAACATGGTCTGAAGCCTTTCTCTCCAGAGAAAACAGATGTGGCCCAGCAGTTGCTTTATTATGCCAGAGGATAGCGGCTTGTAAATGCCCAACCTCACACCTTTCACAGAGAGGCTTGTGCATCTCTCAGCCGATCTCAACTGTTCTTTCCAACCCCAGCCTGATATCTGATCAGCGTGGGCTGCAAGAAGGGAAGGCTGAGTGGGCTGACAGTTGGAAGAGAACACAGGTAAGCGAGCAAAAGGCAGAGGTGGCGCCAATACGTAACCGATTACCACATGGAGCTGTGGGTAAGGCAAAGTGAGAAAGCGAGTGAGTTTGTCTTCCTGTTGCAAAGATGGTTTGGGGGTGAGGGAAAATGTGATCTTATGCAAATGAACAGCAGCTGTACGCCACTAAAAAAAACAACGTATTAGAGAATAATATAATAAATACTGGGGCTCCCAGTCTTGTGGTTCAACCAAGAGGAGTCTAGAGAGATAGAGCCACATGAATTGAAGCTCCTTTGTAAATAAATTTTATTGTTTCAATGCACCCACTGAAAACCATGCAAGTTACATAGTTCACTTTTTTAGTGCAAAATATATATCAACCTTGTGTTGTGAGTTTCAAGGTATCCTCAAACGTTTTCTTACCCACCAGACTGTCCTTTACCCAAAGACAAACAAGGCCCCATGAGCTGGGATATTTAAATGTGTTAACGTAACATTATTTAGCAGGTTTCATGGAAATGCTGATGGAATGGGCGTTTGGTGCATCTGATTTCAGCACAGCAGCCAGCTGCCAGGCTGAATGCATTGCTTTTTAAGCTAGTGTCACCAATTAAATGATAGACAATAACACTACATATTAAAAACACATGCCCTTGTACTTGTGACAGTATCGGTGAGGTACGGAGGGAATAATTAACCTCAAACATTACAAAACAACCAAAGCAATACTTTGACACATGTATGGCCATTTCTCCAATCCTAACTCAACTATATATTTGAGTCCTGTTTGACATTGAGGGTTTCTGAGTAAGCCAGTTCTTTCCTAAAATTCTGCACTATGTGAATTCAGTTTCCAGTCTATACAAGAATTTCATAATAATAAGCGACAGCATTGACGTCCAGGGACAAATCAGGGACAGAAAATGAACACGGCATCAACCTTACTTCTATGGCGAGTGAAGATTTTATTTATCTGCATATATAATGCAGGGATTTTTTAAGAAAAGCTTGTCCAAACAAAGACTACAAGTGAGGAAGAAGCCACTATTCAAGTATGTTTTAATGCAATATTAGGTTTATATAGCTTTCAGCCTAAACATTTAACCATGTAGATTTCAACTCAGAAAACAGGATTGACTAGTAAAATACTTTAAAGAGACAGCAGTCCTTTTGTCAGCAAGTCCTGCAGTGTAATTTGAGTAGTCAAGATTATTATTTCCCTTCTTAAATTTCTTTTAACAAGAGCCAGAATTTTTTCAAAGAAATCCCATTGTGGCCTCCAAAAAAATCTTGCTCAAATGATTCAAATTAATCGTCGGAGAACCCAAACTGAAATAAGCAGAAGGATATCTGGATCTCTGTCATCTTTCTTTCCATAATGATTCAAAACACATTTGCTTTTTTATGATTAGTAACCCTGACCATACAACAGAAAGTTAGGACAGCTTTTTGGATTTGGTTGGCTATAAAACCAAACAAAAAAGGAGAGGTTAAAAAAAAAAAAAAAAAAAAAAAGCAAATACTACCAATTCATTTCTAGGTCAGGAACAGTGACCAAATTAGTTACTTTTTAAAATATAAATATAAAAGAAAGACCTGTGAATAACAGATTAAGCTAACTCTGATACTAAATTCATACTAAAAATAGAAACCATACCATACCCAAAACACTTGTTTAATCAGAAATCATGCGTACAAAATACTTTCTTTATATTTCTCATTAACATACTGTACTGGTTCAGTTTTTGTGCTTGTTTTTCGACCCTAACATTACATTATGCAAATCAGAAGACTGAGATTACATTTCATCCAACAAAATGAATACATTTATAGCTTGACAAATCCAACTTCCAATACTTTGGAAACAATTTCACATACAACAGTATTTCCATTATAGTTCACGTTTTACTTACAGCTCTAAAAATATAAAATTTCATGAGCACAAATTTGTTTTTTGTAGCCTTTTTAATTGCAATACATACTTTGTAAAGAAATGCTCTAGTTGTTACAAACTTGTCATCTTAAAATTATACAACCAAATTGTCCAGCACATGTGTTCACTATTTCTGTCAGCTTAGGTTTCCACTTTGTTTTACAAGCTGTAAAAACATGTGTCAGTCAGCAGTGCTACTTCTTACCTCCTGGCATTTTAACAGCTCCATTTGAGAAGATACAAACCCTCTAAAAAATTCACAAAACATTACAAGTTTCTGCTACCTACAATCAAATGCTGTTAAAGCCCTTTGCCATCAGAGACTTTGTCAATATTTTAAACATATACATACGTGGGCTCAAAAGATTACAGGAGTGGGAAACAGATCAGATTGAGCATTCCCTCTGGACAGCAACAGCAATCACGTTGGGAAACCAAGCTAAACACCAAGTCAAACGCACATCCGATTGTGGTTTTATGTGCAAACAAAACCATGAAAAAAAATAGGTACAACTCCTGCTTTAAATATCTCTATAAGCCAAGTACTTTACTTTGAAGAATCCAGTATATTTACTCCCTTTATTTTGCCTGAAATAACATTAAATATCAATGAAGCTGTGCATCATCCTTATTTTAAGAAACACTATTGCTAACTTGCATTATACAGCATTCTCTGGAACTAAACTCAGGAGTAATGAGACAGAAGCAACAACTAGACAACCTGCATATAGTGAAGAGAAAAAAAAAAAGAAGAACACAACTAAATCCCCCCCCCCCCCCCTCTGTTTGTGTTACCACATGGTACACCCCCCTCATACCATCTATCCATCAGCAGGATGATTCTGCAGTGACTCAAAGTTACTCATGTCTTGCGGAATATGGAAACAAATAAATAATTTATAACAAATAATTCTTTACTTACCGTTCTGGCCATCGGAGGAGACAAAGAGTCATTGGGCATGTAACAGTCATTGTTCATGTTTGACATCATGATGTATCCGGGATAGCCTGGGTAAGGATGACCTTTGTTGTATAAGCTGTCATGATGCTTTCCTGCAAAAACAAACAAGACTTTCTTCAGAAAGTGGACTTCTCTACACCAATGACATTCTAGTCTATTTTTACATACATTTCATGTTTGGTTATTCACTCAATTTAAAATATTTGTTTGTTTTCAAAAAGTAATAAAAAAGGCATTTATTGCTCAGAACGCAGGCAGAGACAGCACAGCAGCAGGGGCAGGGGAGCGTGTGTGTGCTTTTCTTTTACATCAAGACGTTACAATATGTAACACAATAAGTAGAACAATATCACAAAAGTAAAGAATACGTTGTGTTTGCCTTACTTTACACCGTGAATTAACTACAAAACATAAGGATGCCAAATAAGTTCAAGTTAAATGTTGTTTTGTTTATTCCCGAAATAATTAGTACATAAAGTTGACACTGCATTTTATTTATTTTTTACTTTTTTTCATTCCTTGCCATTGCTGTTTCTTCACAGTAAACAGTGGCCATAGACAGGTTTTCATAAAGTAATAAACATGAGGTTTACTTGTGCCCTTTTATAGCTAAACAAGCAAACGAAAATTGAAATTTAACTTAAACACATAAAATAAAACAAAAGTGGAAATGCAGTTGTAAAAAGAAGGGGGGGGGGGAAATCACAGTTTTGGCTCTAGTTTATTACATTCCACATACTCATACACGCCTTGTTTTTTATGTATATATTTTAGAATATATTTTTAACCACTGTTTAAAGGAGGCATTTCAGAATGACTTGCCTGCCTTTCTTTCTGTCCCATGAGATTCTGACTCGCTCTAAAGCAGCACAAGGCATTTTTACCGGGGTATGGCTATATAGGCACGCGCATAATCTGGTTTGTTTAATTGGGTTTACTTTTTGTTGTTTAAAGCTTTTTTTTTTTTTTTTTTTTTTTACTTTATTTATTTTAGTAAATCTAAATTATATATATACATATATATATTATAAATATATATATATATATATATATATATATATCTATATATATATATATATATATATATACTATATACACACACACACAATAGATTAGCTAATAATAATATTGAAAGTCAACGCCGTTTGTAGGACGTCTCTATCAATCTTATGGACATTGCGATGGTGTATCTATGAGGAAGAGGTGTCAGTGACGAAAGCACTGTGAGCCGCATTCTGAGTAGTACTGGTTATAATAAATAAATTACAAAAGAACAGTGCTGCGAGACTTTATTCTCTTGTATGTGACTCTCTGCTGCTATCTGTAAGCATTATAGCATTACAGTTTTGTGGCCTTTCATTTAATATGTTACATGCATGCAGCACAAACTACATAAATGATAACAGTGAAAAACAGGCGGAAATAGGCTGAGTGTAAAGAGTTAAAAAAAAAAAAAAAAATGGGACGCTGGTTTAAAATGTTTTTCTTTTTTCTTCTGCTGCAGCAAAAACTTCACGTCAATAGTAATGGAGAGTGTTCTGTCTCACAGTGAAGAGCAGCTGATAGGTCTCCTGAAAGCAGTTTATTTTAAAGCAACACCAGTGTGAATGAAAATGATGCAGTAAAATATATATATATATATATACACACAAACATATTTATATATAAGTGCCTTTTTTTTTATCCAAGTGCATTCCCCCCTAAAATTTTGGAATCCCTCACATACAAAGTGCATCAGGGGAAATTCCCCCCCCCCCCCCCGTCGTCTGTTACTTTAAGTTCGGAATATATAATTTAATCTCAATTAGAATGAATAGCTCTTTTTCATTTGCCATTTTTTTAAACTGTCGTGCAACTTCTGGTGAGACGGTAAATAAGTGCAAGGTATTTTTGTCATTTGTAGCGAATACAAACATCTGATTTTTATATCCGAATACATGGCAAAAGATATTTGTCTGATATTTGTCCTTGCACTAACATATATATGATTTGGTGCTACTATTCCTTTCACATCCTGAACTAAATGTTATGTCAATTTCGTTATTTCCAAGAAAATAATCTTAGAATTGTAGTGTGTGAAACCACGAATTCTGGAATAGTCTGTTAAATTAAATAAAAATAACGAATATCCAAAATTCTCTACTGCAGTTTCAGTTCAAGAACAGTAAAGGTTGACTAATAAAAGCCCCCTTTAATTAATTTCTAATAAAAAAGGCACATTACTTATGTGTGCTCTCACTTATGTACTGCTCAACACTGTGTTTGCAAACAGCCACTGCCAATCACCTTTTCTTTTAAAGAGGATGAAATATTTTATTCAACAGAACAATTTCAGCCCAGTCACACTAATTAAAAGCGATTGGGAAGAATAGACATCTATTCTGTCGAACAAGGATGCCCCACTGCTTGCTATGACCTTTTGCACTGAACAAGGTTAGCTCTCCCTTTTTCAAATCTGGCTGGCCTGTACTGGCAACTTTGGAGACCAAACATTTCTTTGAAACGTTCTTTGAAAAATAAGTTATTCTGAAGTAGGACAAAAAGATTATTGATGGCAATACATTTTAACTTTGGACCTGCTTCATTATGTACTGAATCCTCCGCAACACAGGCCACTGAAGAAACACATTTTAAGACGTGTTCATATTAAAATTTAAAAAGCACACTTCAACTCCACGTTGCCATTTACAATGTCTATTCAAGGTAGCAAAAAACCATTCAAAACAACAAGATGTTGTAACGTAACAGGTCCCATTCAATTTTTGCCCTCTCAAACAAATCTTCCACCATACAAACAGAAGCGTCAAATATCAAATAAAGAAAGTCAGGAGCAGTGGGGGCTTACTCTGTAAAACAATAAAAAAATAAATAAAATCCTGAGTTGCTACTTGGCATAATAAGTCAACAATAGGGGGCTGAGGTTAATAGTTCATGTTTTATCCTCCCTAAAGTGTGTATTGTATGTAAGGAATAGCACAGTCTGAAAAGCAAACCTATACCTTGTTCCTATTTAAATAATTAATGTACTACACAACAGCCATTGCCCTACACCACTGGATAAAGATTGCAGCCAGTATACTCCCTTGAAACACTTTATACTTACCATCATCACAGTGTTCTCTGTGTTTCTCATGGTAAGAATCCTGCAGCACTCGTCTAGCTGCCTGCATGCACAGAGGGAAAAGGGATGTCATTAAACTACGGAATACAGCGTTCAAACAACAGACAGCAGTTTAATTTTGTTTGTTGGTGGCGATGATGAGGAGGAGGTGACTTGTGTTTAAACATCATTATTAAACTAACTAGCACGATGAAATGAAAAATATTGCATCTCAAAGAGGTTCTCCTAGGATAATGTGATTTCTGAGCAAAATAATTGACTTGTTTCTGAGCTCTTAAGCCAAGAATCACATGCAAAAGGAAATAATCTATATATTTTAGGTAATTGGTATTCCTGTATTGACCAATGCAGTTCTAACAAAGACCCCTCACATATGCCTCATCACTTAATCAGAAACCTTAAATATACTGTGATCATCTTAAAGCTACTGTACTTTAACATGCATTTCATCTCTCTTTATTAAAGTACTTTCCAGCTGTTGCACTGAATTCAACACAATCTTAACTTAAAAACTAATTGTACATAGGTCAGGTAAAACAACCAACACCATCAATTACATAGTGATGCAAAACTGTGAACAAACAATGAAACCCTACATGTGTTAAATGAGCTGCAGGTTATTGTGTTACCTTAAAATGCCTTTATAGAGCTCTGGCAGTTTAAATATTACAAGACAATGTTAAACTTACAACTCAAACGGGGCCCTGCGGTAAAGATGATAATTTATGACGATGCAAAATCTTGTCTTTGTTTAGTCTACCTTCCCATAAACCTGGTAATGTTTTTTCAGCGAGTCATACATATTGTGCAATTCTTTAACTGGATCATCAGATGAATGCCCCAACCTATCAACAGTGTGTATAAAATCACCAGGATTACAATCACATCCCACTAACTGTTCCTTTGTTCAAAACTGCTTTTAACCAATGTTTTTTTTTTTATTTTATTTTTTAATTAAAATTGTCTGTTAAACCAAAAAGGTTCTCTTCAAATGTTTTAATTGATAATATATATTTTAAACTGCACTTGTGACATTGCACAAGTTACTGTAAAGTACCTAGTAACCAGCTTTGTACTTATACTTGAGACCAAATTTAACAAATAATTGATTTACTATGAACATTTACTGTCTCATTTTAGGTTAATAAGAGACCATATTTTGTTATTTACTAACTATGAACATCTTGGTAAGAGGTCACGGCTTGCGAAAATTTATATTTCTAAAGATACGCAAATGTATTATATATATATACACACACACACACACAACACACACACACCACATATAAACAAAAATAACAAAAATTATTTACGTCACTTTGATCACAGAGGGGTGTAACCTTATCCTTTTTACTTTTTCCGGTGTAAACCCTAACTAGTTCGTTCGGTGTTCCCGACTGTCACACCTAAAACGATAGTTTGATGTTTCTCTACACTTCAAAATCTCTAGTGTTACTACAATAATTAAACAAATGAAAAGGGATACTGGCTTCTATAACCTGTTCAGCTGAACTTCACCAGTTTGTCATTGTTTTATTGTGGTGGTAAGACTATTTAAAAAATAAAAATAAAAACACTACTTCCCTCAAACCACAGCACTGCAGTGGTTCTTTGTTACCAATTCTTGTTTTAATGTGTGTTATGTTTTGTTTAAGAACTGCTTAAATAAAAACCATAATAGGCCTAGGTTACACATGTAAACAAAACAACCATGCAGAATTATACTACAGCACACTATCTTGTATACTCAATGACCTGTTTCAGGCAGTCTTTACAGCATAACACAGCATTCAAATTTCTCTATGCCTTCCTGTGTAAGCCTTTTATCAAGTGAAGTTACTAAAACATGTGGCTTTTTACCTGTACATGAAACAGTTTGGGTGTCTGGTTTGTTAAGTCTTATTGTGACAAAATGCAATATACTTTACACGTTACTAAGCTATAGCTAATGCCAGTTAAAGGGCCTGCCAGTTAATATTAATCATTAGTTAATTGTGAAAAATGTGCATAGGGTTTAAATCTAGCATATTTCTGTACAGTCCTGTAATATTTAAAATGTTACATAAACACCAAAAATATGCTGAACTTCACGAACAATTTAGTTTCATATACGTACAGTCTAAGATTGTCCCCAGCTTCCAAAAGCATAACTGAGTGCAGAGTAAAGGCTATTAAGTTTAAGAAGTCGTCCAACGCAAAGCCTATAGGTACAGTCGAAACACCAGTATAGTGAAACATGGTACAATGCCTTTCATTCAAGATAACGTGTGGGCTGTAGAGATGCTGATGACTCATACACCTATTATTTTCATTTCTGTTTGTGCAAGTCAGGTTGACAGACTGTGAACAAAAACCTGCCCTGAAAATAGACATTGCTTGAGGCGTCACCAATGTTTGCATTCAGTGGGTGCGCTGTGGTGGTGGGACACTTAATAAATACAGTCTCTTCTAAATTAGAAACGATATTTTCAAAACAAAACGTCTGTGCATGTATCTGACAACTATACAGTTAAGAGGAAATTTAAAATGCTCATTTACTCAAAGCTTTTTGGTTGATACTGCACACCCGCCGGCTGGCAGAACATGAGTAACCCCCATTTCCCGTTTTTGCTTTACTGCAAGGTTACTGCTCTTTTCCCCTCAAGAAAAATCGGCGTGGCTGACTCGCAAGCCAAACAGGTGTAATGATTTGGGTATTATATTTACAAAAATAATAATAATAGTTTATATTGCAACAAATATGGAGGTAGTACTCTGATACTAACAAGTCCGCATTATACCACCCATAGTGAGCGGTTACTACCAACAGGCTGTAGCTATGGTTCGTTATTGGGTGGGTTGTCTACCGACGCATTTACCCAAGATGACTTATAAATCCCAAATCTCCCTCTTCCTCGCATGCGATTTCTGCAAAATTTCTCTTTTGGGGGCCCCCTCATCTTTGAAGAGCATTTCTCTTATTTTGCCGATCCGTCACCTCCCGCCGCCATCCTCCAGATCACTGGGATTTTTTTTTTTATTTGGGGTGTTGGGAGGCGCTAACTAACAGGCTTTTGAAAAAAAAAAAAAAACATCCTCTAACACAACCGGGAGGGAAAAAGAAGAGGAATGTTTTGTTGGCACACAGTTTTTGATCATATCTAAAACTTCATTTTTTTCACGACAAAAAAAAAAATGCCACAGTTATCTGGAGGAGGCGGCGGAGGTGACCCGGAACTCTGTGCAAATGATGAAATGATCCCCTTCAAAGATGAGGGGGACCCCCAAAAGGAGAAAATCTTTGCAGAAATCAGTCACTCTGAGGAAGAGGGAGATTTGGCTGATATTAAGTCATCTCTGGTAAATGAGTCGGAGATAAACCCAAACAACAACCACCACGAGGTAAGTAATGTACGGTATTCTGATACTTAAAAAATATTTTTGTGCATTTAAAAATAAATAATAATAACAAAAAAATAACCACACTGGTGTTTGTTATACAGAGGGAAGAGGTACACGTCTGAGTAAGGTGGTCGGGTGCAGTATCAACCAAAAAGCTTTGAGTAAATGAGCATTTTAAATTTCCTCTTAACTGTATAGTTGTCAGATACATGCACAGACGTTTTGTTTTGAAAATATCGTTTCTAATTTAGAAGAGACTGTATTTATTAAGTGTCCCACCACCACAGCGCACCCACTGAATGCAAACATTGGTGACGCCTCAAGCAATGTCTATTTTCAGGGCAGGTTTTTGTTCACAGTCTGTCAACCTGACTTGCACAAACAGAAATGAAAATAATAGGTGTATGAGTCATCAGCATCTCTACAGCCCACACGTTATCTTGAATGAAAGGCATTGTACCATGTTTCACTATACTGGTGTTTCGACTGTACCTATAGGCTTTGCGTTGGACGACTTCTTAAACTTAATAGCCTTTACTCTGCACTCAGTTATGCTTTTGGAAGCTGGGGACAATCTTAGACTGTACGTATATGAAACTAAATTGTTCGTGAAGTTCAGCATATTTTTAGTGTTTATGTAACATTTTAAATATTACAGGACTGTACAGAAATATGCTAGATTTAAACCCTATGCACATTTTTCACAATTAACTAATGATTAATATTAACTGGCAGGCCCTTTAACTGGCATTAGCTATAGCTTAGTAACGTGTAAAGTATATTGCATTTTGTCACAATAAGACTTAACAAACCAGACACCCAAACTGTTTCATGTACAGGTAAAAAGCCACATGTTTTAGTAACTTCACTTGATAAAAGGCTTACACAGGAAGGCATAGAGAAATTTGAATGCTGTGTTATGCTGTAAAGACTGCCTGAAACAGGTCATTGAGTATACAAGATAGTGTGCTGTAGTATAATTCTGCATGGTTGTTTTGTTTACATGTGTAACCTAGGCCTATTATGGTTTTTATTTAAGCAGTTCTTAAACAAAACATAACACACATTAAAACAAGAATTGGTAACAAAGAACCACTGCAGTGCTGTGGTTTGAGGGAAGTAGTGTTTTTATTTTTATTTTTTAAATAGTCTTACCACCACAATAAAACAATGACAAACTGGTGAAGTTCAGCTGAACAGGTTATAGAAGCCAGTATCCCTTTTCATTTGTTTAATTATTGTACATTTGTGATCTCTATAACCTTCACATATCTTTGTAGTTTGATAGCCAAATCCACACTGTCAGGCCCTTGTTGCTTTGCTTGATCAATCACAAATGTTGCCTTTTTCCTTTTTCCTATTCAATGCGGGGAGATACACTTAGTTTTCACCCCCCATGTAAAATAATATTTTTGTTTGTTTTTTATATGTGTGTGTGTGTGTGTGTGTTGTGTGTGTGTTAGGCGTTATCTTAGAAATAGTATTGGCCCATCTGGAGAAATAAATTCTACCCCCATGCTCTTACCAAGATGTTCATAGTTAGTAAATAACAAAATATGGTCTCTTATTAACCTAAAATGAGACAGTAAATGTTCATAGTAAATCAATTATTTGTTAAATTTGGTCTCAAGTATAAGTACAAAGCTGGTTACTAGGTACTTTACAGTAACTTGTGCAATGTCACAAGTGCAGTTTAAAATATATATTATCAATTAAAACATTTGAAGAGAACCTTTTTATTTAAGCACATCATTCTGAATTAAAAAAAATAAAATAAAAAAAAAAACGATCCAATTTTCGTCAACTTGTTTCCTTGTCAAACCAAGATGTGATTGTAATCCTGGTGATTTTATACACACTGTTGATAGGTTGGGGCATTCATCTGATGATCCAGTTAAAGGATTGCACAATATGTATGACTCGCTGAAAAAACATTACCAGGTTTATGGGAAGGTAGACTAAACAAAGACAAGATTTTGCATCGTCATAAATTATCATCTTTACCGCAGGGCCCCGTTTGAGTTGTAAGTTTAACATTGTCTTGTAATATTTAAACTGCCAGAGCTCTATAAAGGCATTTTAAGGTAACACAATAACCTGCAGCTCATTTAACACATGTAGGGTTTCATTGTTTGTTCACAGTTTTGCATCACTATGTAATTGATGGTGTTGGTTGTTTTACCTGACCTATGTACAATTAGTTTTTAAGTTAAGATTGTGTTGAATTCAGTGCAACAGCTGGAAAGTACTTTAATAAAGAGAGATGAAATGCATGTTAAAGTACAGTAGCTTTAAGATGATCACAGTATATTTAAGGTTTCTGATTAAGTGATGAGGCATATGTGAGGGGTCTTTGTTAGAACTGCATTGGTCAATACAGGAATACCAATTACCTAAAATATATAGATTATTTCCTTTTGCATGTGATTCTTGGCTTAAGAGCTCAGAAACAAGTCAATTATTTTGCTCAGAAATCACATTATCCTAGGAGAACCTCTTTGAGATGCAATATTTTTCATTTCATCGTGCTAGTTAGTTTAATAATGATGTTTAAACACAAGTCACCTCCTCCTCATCATCGCCACCAACAAACAAAATTAAACTGCTGTCTGTTGTTTGAACGCTGTATTCCGTAGTTTAATGACATCCCTTTTCCCTCTGTGCATGCAGGCAGCTAGACGAGTGCTGCAGGATTCTTACCATGAGAAACACAGAGAACACTGTGATGATGGTAAGTATAAAGTGTTTCAAGGGAGTATACTGGCTGCAATCTTTATCCAGTGGTGTAGGGCAATGGCTGTTGTGTAGTACATTAATTATTTAAATAGGAACAAGGTATAGGTTTGCTTTTCAGACTGTGCTATTCCTTACATACAATACACACTTTAGGGAGGATAAAACATGAACTATTAACCTCAGCCCCCTATTGTTGACTTATTATGCCAAGTAGCAACTCAGGATTTTATTTATTTTTTTATTGTTTTACAGAGTAAGCCCCCACTGCTCCTGACTTTCTTTATTTGATATTTGACGCTTCTGTTTGTATGGTGGAAGATTTGTTTGAGAGGGCAAAAATTGAATGGGACCTGTTACGTTACAACATCTTGTTGTTTTGAATGGTTTTTTGCTACCTTGAATAGACATTGTAAATGGCAACGTGGAGTTGAAGTGTGCTTTTTAAATTTTAATATGAACACGTCTTAAAATGTGTTTCTTCAGTGGCCTGTGTTGCGGAGGATTCAGTACATAATGAAGCAGGTCCAAAGTTAAAATGTATTGCCATCAATAATCTTTTTGTCCTACTTCAGAATAACTTATTTTTCAAAGAACGTTTCAAAGAAATGTTTGGTCTCCAAAGTTGCCAGTACAGGCCAGCCAGATTTGAAAAAGGGAGAGCTAACCTTGTTCAGTGCAAAAGGTCATAGCAAGCAGTGGGGCATCCTTGTTCGACAGAATAGATGTCTATTCTTCCCAATCGCTTTTAATTAGTGTGACTGGGCTGAAATTGTTCTGTTGAATAAAATATTTCATCCTCTTTAAAAGAAAAGGTGATTGGCAGTGGCTGTTTGCAAACACAGTGTTGAGCAGTACATAAGTGAGAGCACACATAAGTAATGTGCCTTTTTTATTAGAAATTAATTAAAGGGGGCTTTTATTAGTCAACCTTTACTGTTCTTGAACTGAAACTGCAGTAGAGAATTTTGGATATTCGTTATTTTTATTTAATTTAACAGACTATTCCAGAATTCGTGGTTTCACACACTACAATTCTAAGATTATTTTCTTGGAAATAACGAAATTGACATAACATTTAGTTCAGGATGTGAAAGGAATAGTAGCACCAAATCATATATATGTTAGTGCAAGGAGTTATAGTTGACATATATCTTTTGACATGTATATGGATACAAAATTCAGATGTTCTTGTTCACTTGAAATGACAAATAATACCTTGCACTTATTTACCCCGAGTTGGCGTACAACTGGTTTGTAAAATTTTTTACCGTTTACCTTTTCTAGATAGTACCACTCTATTTTATATATAATTCCGGAACCTAAAAGAAACAGGACGCACCCCCCCTTCCTTACAAGGGGACTACGACGTTCGGTACGCTCCTAGCTCTTCTTGGTCCTTAAAATCCCCCCTTACCGTTTTGATCCGTGAACCTATTTTTTTTGCTGGATATATATATTAATATAATATATATAGATATATATATATATATTTTGCTGAATCATCATTCACACTGGTGTCAGGAAACCTAACTGCTTTCAGGAGACCTATCAGCTGCTCTTCACTGTGAGACAGAACACTCTCCATTACTATTGACGTGAAGTTTTTGCTGCAGCAGAAGAAAAAAGAAAAACATTTTAACCAGCGTCCCATTTCTTTTTATTTTTTTTAACTCTTTACACTCAGCCCTATTTCCGCCTGTTTTTCACTGTTTTAGGAACATCATCAAACACGAAGTCCAATGACATTGTATAAGTACTTTCCGGTGTTTGACTATTACGATATTACGAATGTTGTCTATTTTTCGGTCGCCTCGGTATCGTGTCATGTCTCTTCACTCTCCAAGACGCGTCCGTGACAAGAAACCCACACTCCTTAAATTTTAAATTCATCTATTGGCTCATGACCTGTAGTCTTACGCCGAGTGCACGAAAGCAGTGACTGTGGAGAAGCGCCCACCGGCATCTAACCAACATCAGGAATGTCAATCACGATTTTATAGAGACTGTCCTAAAACCGGACGTGACCGTCTCACCCATATGTTTTAGATAACACTACACAACATATATAGATTATATATATATATAGAGAGATATAGCAGTATGAGTAGCATTTATCTAGTATATGATAGTGAGTGTATTCATCCTTTTTTTTTTTAGTTTTTTTTTCTCGAATATGGGTTGGTTTTAATTGTTGGTCATATGCGAACGGATATCGGTCGACCCGGTTTTTGCACGCCACGACGAAATCTCCGTTCAGTCGTTAGAGTACCCTGCTCTCTCTTTCCGTCCGGTAGTTAAGACCTTACGGAGGAAATTTGTCTCATCCCAAAAATTATATCTTTGAAATATATAATACATAACAAAAAACACAGGCGTGAAGAGAATACAACTTACATTATTTGAATCGGTTGGGAAACTAAGAAGGGTGACATTTCCGGCACCCCCCCCCGTTCTTTTATATACACTGCATTTCCCTTTGGTTTGTTTTATGGTGTTAAGTTAACTTTTCAATTTTCAGTGTTGCTTGTGTTCTATAAAAGGGCACAAGTAAACGCATGTTTATTACTTTATGAAAACCGTCATTGGCCACTGTTTGCTGTGGAAAACAGACAATGCAAGGAATAATAAAGTAAAATAGTAAAACATAGTGTGTATCCGACTTTATGTATTAATTATTATTGCGAATCCACCACACAGTTTACATTGAACTTATTTTGGCATCCTTATGGTTTTGTAGTGTAATCACGGTGTAAAGAGGCAAACCCAAGCGTATGTACTTTACTATTGTGAATATGTTCTACTTATTGTGATTCCATGATTGTAACGTCTTGATGTAAACGAAAAGCACCACACGCTCCCCCGGCCCCTGATCGGTGACTGTCTCTGCTTGCGTTCTGACGGCAATATAATGGCTTATTATTACTTTTGACAAACAAACAAAATTTTAAAATGGTGAGTTGAAAACCAAACCTGATAAATGAGTAAAGAAATAGGAACGAGATGTCATTGTTATAGAACCACTTTCGGAAGCAATTCTTGTTTGTTTTTGCAGAAGCATCATGACAGCTTAGACAACAAAGGGCACCATCCTTACCCAGGCTACCCATACACATGATTCACACATTAACAGATACTTGTTACATGGCCCCAAGAGCTCTTGTCTCCTCCGAATGGCCAGACCGGTAATATAAAAATTATTTGTTATAAAATTTTTGATGGTTGTTTCCATATTCCGCAAGGGACAGAGTAACGTTGAGTCCCGCAGAATCTCCTGCGATGGTAGATGTAGATAATGAGGGTGTGTACCATCCCCATTGTGTTTGTCTTGGGGGGGGGGGATTTAGTTGTGTTCTTCTTTTTTTTTTTCTCTTCACTATATGCAGGTTGTCTAGTTGTTGCTTCTGTCTCATTACTCCTGAGTTTAGTTCCAGAGAATGCTGTATAATGCAAGTTAGCAATAGTGTTTCTTAAAATAAGGATGATGCACAGCTTCATTGATATTTAATGTTATTTCAGGCAAAATAAAGGGAGTAAATATACTGGATTCTTCAAAGTAAAGTACTTGGCTTATAGAGATATTTAAAGCAGGAGTTGTACCTATTTTTTTTCATGGTTTTGTTTGCTCATAAAACCACAATCGGATGTGCGTTTGACTTGGTGTTTAGCTTGGTTTCCCAACGTGATTGCTGTTGCTGTCCAGAGGGAATGCTCAATCTGATCTGTTTCCCACTCCTGTAATCTTTTGAGCCCACGTATGTATATGTTTAAAATATTGACAAAGTCTCTGATGGCAAAGGGCTTTAACAGCATTTGATTGTAGGTAGCAGAAACTTGTAATGTTTTGTGAATTTTTTAGAGGGTTTGTATCTTCTCAAATGGAGCTGTTAAAATGCCAGGAGGTAAGAAGTAGCACTGCTGACTGACACATGTTTTTACAGCTTGTAAAACAAAGTGGAAACCTAAGCTGACAGAAATAGTGAACACATGTGCTGGACAATTTGGTTGTATAATTTTAAGATGACAAGTTTGTAACAACTAGAGCATTTCTTTACAAAGTATGTATTGCAATTAAAAAGGCTACAAAAAACAGATTTGTGCTCATGAAATTTTATATTTTTAGAGCTGTAAGTAAAACGTGAACTATAATGGAAATACTGTTGTATGTGAAATTGTTTCCAAAGTATTGGAAGTTGGATTTGTCAAGCTATAAATGTATTCATTTTGTTGGATGAAATGTAATCTCAGTCTTCTGATTTGCATAATGTAATGTTAGGGTCGAAAAACAAGCACAAAAACTGAACCAGTGAGCAGTATGTTAATGATAAATATAAAGTAACGTATTTTGTACCATGTTTCTGATTAAACAAGTGTTTTGGTATGTATTGGTGGCTTTTTATACGTATGAATTTACATAGTCTCAACGAATTGACAATAAGTGCCAGAAAGGAAAATATAAATATAAAAGTTTGTCATTGATTAAACCAGTGACAAGGACCCTGGATCTTTACTTACCATATAAGCGAAAAAAAAAATAAAAAAACAATCTAAAAAATTGCGCATGTGGAAAAATACAAACCAAAATTATCGGACCAAATCCGAAAAAAAAAACAAACAAAACGACAGGATTGAAGACAACAGCCAGCTCCAAATGATTAGTATTTTTTTCGTTTCCCCAAAAACTTAGATTATGGAAAGAAAGATGACAGAGATCCAGATATCCTTCTGCTTATTTCAGTTTGGGTTCTCCGACGATTAATTTGAATCATTTGAGCAAGATTTTTTTGGAGGCCACAATGGGATTTCTTTGAAAAAATTCTGGCTCTTGTTAAAAGAAATTTAAGAAGGGAAATAATAATCTTGACTACTCAAATTACACTGCAGGACTTGCTGACAAAAGGACTGCTGTCTCTTTAAAGTATTTTACTAGTCAATCCTGTTTTCTGAGTTGAAATCTACATGGTTAAATGTTTAGGCTGAAAGCTATATAAACCTAATATTGCATTAAAACATACTTGAATAGTGGCTTCTTCCTCACTTGTAGTCTTTGTTTGGACAAGCTTTTCTTAAAAAATCCCTGCATTATATATGCAGATAAATAAAATCTTCACTCGCCATAGAAGTAAGGTTGATGCCGTGTTCATTTTCTGTCCCTGATTTGTCCCTGGACGTCAATGCTGTCGCTTATTATTATGAAATTCTTGTATAAACTGGAAACTGAATTCACATAGTGCAGAATTTTAGGAAAGAACTGGCTTACTCAGAAACCCTCAATGTCAAACAGGACTCAAATATATAGTTGAGTTAGGATTGGAGAAATGACCATACATGTGTCAAAGTATTGCTTTGGTTGTTTTGTAATGTTTGAGGTTAATTATTCCCTCCGTACCTCACCGATACCGTCACAAGTACAAGGGCATGTGTTTTTAATATGTAGTGTTATTGTCTATCATTTAATTGGTGACACTAGCTTAAAAAGCAATGCATTCAGCCTGGCAGCTGGCTGCTGTGCTGAAATCAGATGCACCAAACGCCCATTCCATCAGCATTTCCATGAAACCTGCTAAATAATGTTACGAATCATTGGTTGAAATTTGTATAGGTCAATGTAGGCCGTGCGAGTACGGCTTCTGCGGTAAAGAGCAACGGAAACCCATTTCCCTGTCAGACCTCCCTGTCATTTTGCAAACTCCTATGAACTTTGAGTGTTGTGTGCCCACTATATCAAATACGTGATGTTTGCTTACTGTCGATTACATTGGAACGTACCAAAAGTCACCCCACGTAACTTCTTGTTTTTTAAATAAATGTTTCCTCGAAGTTATCGTACACCTAGCGATAGAGACGATATGAGGAGAACCAACTTGGTGTTCTGCCCCACCTCGGGGTCATAAAGTCCTATATACATAAGAGCATTTATGCAACATAAAAAAAATCACCCATGTCGACGACAAAGTACAAAAAAAATCACGCTCGGTCGATCGACAAGTACAACCAGTATTCTACGTCGAAAAGGCGAGTGGGGGTTTGTCAGAAACGTTCTGTCCTCTGCTTTGAGTGGAAGCGCAAGGATTTCGGTGAAACCGAAACCAACTGGGGACTGCATCCGAGGGTACACCATTTAGGCCCAATGCATAACCGCTCGGTGGTAGACGGAAAAGAGCGAATGGACACTCCAGCAGAAGGTTGACCGTCAGTCGGTAGATCGGGACAGGGCAGACCGGCGGGTGCGACTAGTGCTAAGTGACCCCCAACCTTTCTTGTCAACCTCTAGCCGACTCTCTACGTGTTGTAGAACACTTTCCACCACTCCAACCGTAAATGTTCGGCGATAGGAGACACCAGATTATTTCGGACGGACCCGGTGAAGCAAAAGAGACCTCTCGCCGTAGTTGGTAACTTCAATGAGTCTATGACATGCATGAAGACTTGGATCGAGGTGCGTCACGCCACACACATCACCATATAACGAAAAAATACAGCACTAGCGCACCAATTTCGTTGACGGCACAATATGTGACTTTTTTTCAGTGGTAGGAACATTATAAAACTCTAGAATCACCAGAGTACAATTTATGTCCACTTTTTGATCTTAACGTTTAGAGAAATTTTGTTACATTAATGCACAAACTCCACGACAATAGCGTCATAAAGCACCTTAAAACGTTGTCGGCTAAAGATATACAATTTCATATGTGAAGCTACAAAATTGATTGATATGGAGATCAATTAACTATATTAAAACTATGGTCTTTTAATAACGCGTGGTAATTTACGTACCTTTTGACGACAGTGTGGATATCGTTTAACACACAAAAACGTAAACCTTTACAGTCGATAAGTGTCCAGCAGACAACAACTTGTTGGCACCTTGTGTGAGCTTTGACCGAGAGTTAAACGGGACGTTTTCGAATTATATATGGCATTAAATAAGTAAAGACCGAAATTCAATCATCTCGTCCTTTCACAACGGCCACAAAGGAAAGCAACAACGATACCAACACCAAGTTTTTTTTTTTTTGGGATGGATCCTTTGGAAACGTGTGAAGCGACATGTCCCACAAACGCGACGTCCATAGACATTGTCCTCTAAAACGTATACATGTCGAGTGCAGTTATTAAGACTCAGTCTGGGTATCGTAACCTAAAAAGTGTCGACGGGGACGTTTGTCTACTTCAATATCGTGTCACGACATGTAACCCTTAAGTGACCATTAGGAACCCACCTAAATATTTCATTTTATTTCCATTTTTATTCAAAATGTGTGTATTAACACATCCGTGATCACAGGGTGATTTCCTTGTAGGATGCGCTATTGGATGCAGTGATGTTCTGGGAGCGACATGACTAAACCTCCTTAGGGGAGTTGACGGGATAAAGATGAGGGTCTAGGAGCGTAGTCAAGTGCCACTGAGGACCGGAAAAGTGCTCGTGGCAGACACTTCACTTCTATAAATTGTAGTTTATTCCCCCCCCCCCCCCCCCCCCCCCCCCCCCCCCCCCCCCCCCCCCCCCCCCCCCCCCCCCCCCCCTCCCCCCGGCCGCCCCCCCCCGGGGGGTCTCATTCTTTTTCTCCCCCCGGCCCCCCCACCCCCCCCCACCCCCCTACCCCCCCCCCCCCTTCCCCCCCCCCCCCCCCCAACCCCCCCCCCCCCCCCACAACAAACCCCCCCCCCCCCCCCCCCCCCCCCCCCCCCCCCCCCACCCCCCCCCCCCCCCCCCCCACCCAAACCCCGCCGCCCACCCCACCCGCCCCCCCCACCCCCCCCCCCCCCCTGACCCCCCCCCACCCCCCCCCCCCCCCCCCCCCCCCCCCCCGGCCCCCCCCCCCCCCCCGCCCCCCCCCCCTCCCCCCCCCCCCCCCCGCCCTCCATGGACACTCTCCTCCTTGATCGCAACAAGTGTAAGCTTTCGTTCAGCGTCCGCCTGTGTAGCTATGGCTTTGCAGTCGCTTCGAACGTTGGCGCTGCTGCCTACCTAAACAGGCGTAAGCTCCCCAGGCACACCCCCAGGGGACCGAGGTGGGGGGGGTGGTTTAGTCCTGAGGGTGAGTCCTGACGTAGACGTGTGCACGCTTTCCTGCTATACCAAATAACAAATGGAGCATGTCACAGCTTTTTAAACAAGCAAGTAAGTACTGGTGGTGCAAAATATCCATATAAACATAGCCATAGTATTACATTGCATTGCACTGTGCTCTGTTTAGAGTAGCTCTGTAGGCTTTGCACTGTTTTTGATGCAATCCCTCTGAGCTACAGCAATGAAACCATACCTGAGCTCTCGTCTTATCTGAGGTTTTGGGGGTGGGTAGATCATAGGGAGAACACAAACGTGCAGGTAGCTGAGTGAGCTGGAGAAGTCAAAGCAACAGCTAAACCACAACAGCACCTGGTGTGCAGCAGAGCTGCACGCCTGACCTGCTCTTCTGAAGGAGGGGGGGTCTTGTTTGTCTTTTGTTTGGATGGGGCTGGAAGGGGGTGGGGGGATGTGGCACCAGAAGGCAGCTGGGATTCCCCAAACAACCCTTTAGACGAGTTTCAGCTAACATTCTTTTACAGTCTGTTTTCTTGCTACTTTGTTTTGTTTGCTTTTGTGGTGTCTATACCTACCTGTGAACTCTGGTAGGAGCCTAATAAAAAGTTCAGTAATGTGCTTTTCAGTTTTCTGTTTACTATCACAACTGGTAATAATCCTATGAGGTGCCGTTTCATGAAGGATTGGTTGGTGGGATAATAAGAGGAGAGAGACAGATTGTAATTTTGGTAAAAAAGTGCACAACCTGTTGTATAGAACCGAGAAATATAATGATTTGTATTAATAGAATATTCTGAAAAAAAATGAGTTGCAAGTAATTACGTTCTTTTTTCATTAACATGCCCCCTCTGCAATTCACACAGGCTTAGAGTGTGCTTGTTGTAGCACTCCTTTAAATCTAACCATTTCTAACAAGATAACAATGGCAAGGGTATTTCCCATTAAAATGTGAGTTAACTCCTTGGTGTGCTGGATGTGATGTTGTATGTTAGAGTTGCATGTTTCTTTTCCCTTCTCTCCCCTTCCCATTTCGTAAAGGCTATTTAGTTGCTAGATCAGAGCCACCCTTTTCCGTCCTGATTTACAGTGGCATGACAACATGAAGTTCTGATGTCCTGTTCATGTTTTTAAAGTAGTACAGATGATTAAAGATACAATATTTACACGTCGGTGGATATCAGCAGTCTTGTATCCTCACCCACGGACTGTATACCTCCCAAAAGAAAAGTGGGTGTATAATAATATATATTTTAGAGATTATATATATATATATACTATATATAGAGTAGTATCGGAAATCTAAGCCTCCCGCCCTGGGGGGGCCCCCTCTCAGAAAGCAAAATGTTCAGGTTACTAATTAATGGATTTTTGTTTTGTATGTGAGACCCCTCCAGGATTGAGGTGCAATAGGTACTATGCTCTCCTTATTAATTTGTTCATTTCTGCTAGTCTTTTTTTGATTTAATGCATTGGATATTGTTTTTTCACCTGGAGCTTGTGCTAATTAGGATGTCCTGAACCTTAAAACACCTTACTAAAACCTACCTGTAGTTGTGCATATTATATTTTTTGTAATGTCCCGTCATGCTAGGATGATTTATTCCAGTACAAGATGATGGAAGAAAACAAGTGGTGGGTGACATAGTCCTTATATTGAAGTTGAGGTTTAGATTGGGGCGATTCCTGAACAGTTTTTCTTGAGGCGTGTTGTAATTGGTCAGGAACTGTTCATCCTTATATCCGGGTTCGTAGGTCATTCCACCACTGAGTGTCAAATCTGGAAGCGGGGAGGTGGGGTACAGCTACTGCCGGTGGCGGAGGGCGAGAGGGAGTTAAGAGAAGTCTAGATATGAGGAGCAGAAAGGTCAAGGCCGTGATGGGAGAGTACAAAAGTTTTTAATTGGATGTGAGCATGCGTAGTGAGCTGTTGTATTTGGGCAGAAATTAGAACTAAACGACATGCGTGCCACGCAGTGTTTTGGTGACAGGGTCTAGTTCAGAGGACATCAAGAAAATAGCGAGTTCGAGGGAGGTGTGCCAGCGAAAAAGACCTGATTTGGAGGGGTCGAGCATGAAAATTTTTGACAGAAGCGAGAGCTGTACAATTGACTGCTTCAGAACATAGAAGTGAGGTTTATCGAGTGACAGGAGGAGGACAGATGTAGTTCTGGGTGTCAAGGGCGGGTTTTTTTTTAATATGAGGGTGGATGACATGGGGCATGCTTAGAGGAGGTATCGAGGGAAACAGAGGGGTGTTGAGATGAAATAAATGGATAGAGCAGTTAATCTGCAGTCTGACACATGAGGGGGAAGTGGATCCATGCGTCACACATGTTGGGTGGTAAGGCTCTGTAGCAGGAGCAGCAAAGTCCGGCTAGGGTAATAAAAAAGTGAGACGGTGATGAATGTAGGTCATGGTTTTATCATGGTAATGGGTAGTGTGCTGTACAGCGGAGGACATGGTTGTGTGGGAAGGAGGACGAGGTAGTAAAGGATCAAGTTTGTTTTCTGTCTGTATTTTGGCTGAGAAAGCAAAAGTCATCAGCCAAGATTAAACCTAAAAAGACTCCTTTGATGGATCTGTTCGGTACAGATGAGCCGTAAGGTACTGCTTTATAGTGGAAAGACAGTTTTTTAAATGTGTTGCTGAAATCTCACCAAGCTTCTACCTCTGCATGCCTCTTACGGGCGCGTGTTCCTAATAAAAGTATTGTTTTCCTACTATTGGGGGTGATCACTAGATTGTGTATTGTATAGGTAGGAAAGAGAGAAATACTGTGGCGTGTATTTATGTAGCGCTTGATTGAGAGCATGTAGTTCGCCCATTCCAAGTTAATCTGCACGAGAAGTAGCCGTGCTATCTATACAGCACTGATACGTTACATGTTTTGGGCGGAGGTATGTGTGCGCAGCAAGTAAATCAGACCAAACATACATTTCCCAACACGCTTAGGAATGAATGTAGAGAAACATTCAATACCTGTCATGTAGTAAGAGAAATAAGTTGCCAAATTAAGGTAAAAATGTCCTCCTCCTTTTTCTCGCTTTTTTTATGCAGATTTCTGCAGGCACTTTTATCCATGCATATGTTTATTACAGGACATAAGGTTTTAATGACAATTAGCTTGTTTTATCAACATGGAAATATGCTAGGGAACACACTTATTATTACATCATTTGTATTCAATGATTTATTTCTGTTTTAAAATGGAACATTTGCCTGCAAAAAATATATATTTTTTGATGTAGTATAAAAATGGTCTAGCATGCATGGGATTTGAAACTATAACCTTCAGCGTGTTGTGTTAACTGTCGCTAACTGTCAGTGCGACACTATTAGTTGAGAAAACAAGCAGTATTTTTGAAAGATGAAATCAGCCAGATGAGAATTCTGTGGACAGTTTACATTTTGGAAGTTTTTTTTGGAGATTTTTTTTTTCGACCCATCGCCTCATTCTAAGATTTTGATCTTTGAAACATTTTGGTTTCCTGTCAGTGTAACACTCACTGCGGTCCCCATTGGTGGAAGGAAGTACGGCACCTCTCGATATACTGGTTGAATTAGCCTTATTTGTGTCATGTCCCACTTGGTGGGCACGAATAAGAATGTTACAATAGGATTGAGACTGAAATTAGTTTATTGTCTAAACATGCGATAACGTCAATCCATGGTGCATTTTTTAATTATGAGTCTTTATGGTTTTTTTTACTATCAATATAACACTGCCATGAAGGGGGTGACTTGTAGTGAAAGCGAAAATAAAGTGTCAGGTTGTATTTAGTTAAGTTTTTGTACATAAGGTATTATGTTTGTTCACATATTCTTACTTTCAAATGAAATGTATGTAGACCGACTCTGTCAATATTGGTTTTGTTTCAGGACTTGTCTTTCATTTTTCGCGTCTGTCTTGCATGTGGTTACATGTAGTGTAAGTAATGGTTATCAAATAATCCATTTAAACTGGCATGGGAAGGGGAGGAGATAATAAATGAATGGGTGAGCTGTTGTTGCTGTTTTCGGGTGTTGAGAACGATGAGAGTGTAGACGAGGGTTGATGACCCGGGGGACTGCGGGGCGGTTATATAATAAGGGGGGAATATGCAGTTGAAAGTGCCAAGACTAAAATGTTAGGGTTTATATTTTGGGTCGTGGGCATTCCGGCCCCTACGTAATTCTCTGTATTTTCAATAACACAAACATTGTATGAAAATTCAGCACGGTTTGGGCAGAAATATATAACATTGGTATCAAAAACACAAAGTAAGATGAAGAACAATTGAGTCACTTGTCAGGACCAAGGCAAGTCGCACAACTGTACAATGGTGGGGGTTAAGGTTGCCACCAATGTGTTCTACTAACTTGCGGGTTGGTTGTCATGCAATCGATCCTTTTATACGGTTGGGTGGCCTGAAAACACAAGCCAAGTTAGAAGAAACTACTGGGGCAACCTTGGCCCACATCGGTTTTACTTTGCCTGTTTGCTTTGTGCTGTGCAAGGTTGACCCAAATTGCTGTGCACATTTGATAAC
>NC_054535.1:40902163-40904663 GCF_017654505.1 Polyodon spathula
GTTACGGGATAATGGGTCTGTCACCAGCTGTCTGTTTAAAACAAACCACACACAGCGCGACAGGCCAGACACTGCAGCGAGACAACTGTTGCAGTCTACTCATTTTACACAGTACAATTTGCCTCCTTCCTCATTTGGATGCACAGAATGTGTTCATGAAAAAAAGTTTCAGAGCAGCAAATGCTTTCTGTCCAACTGACAAGCCAAAAAAAAAAAAAAAAAAAGTATTTAAACGTTACGTGAATCTGTCAAATGAATTCCATCACAATGGGACTGTAGTACAGTATATAAAAATAACAATCTAACTTTCTAAAAAGCAGTGATACTGTAACAATTATAGTATAATCTGAAACAAAAACACATTGGAAATGTGCAAAAAACACCAAGTTATCAAATGTGCACAGCAATTTGGGTCAACCTTGCACAGCACAAAGCAAACAGGCAAAGTAAAACCGATGTGGGCCAAGGTTGCCCCAGTAGTTTCTTCTAACTTGGCTTGTGTTTTTCAGGCACAATAAAAGCGGATCGAACTTGCATCAAAAACACAAACCAAGTTAGTAAAAACAATTGGGGCAACCTTGACCCCCACCACTTTTACAGTTGTGCCTACTTGCTTGGTACTGAACCATGCCAGTTGCCCTCAATTGTTTCTTTCTATCATGAAAACTTTGTTGTTTGTTTGATTACAAGGTTATAAGAAACCGTGTTGAATTCTCAAAATGTTTGTTTTATTTGAAACTACAGAGAATTTCTGTCAGGGGCCGGAATGCACGGCACCAAAATAATAACCCTACATTTTAGTCTTGGCACTTTCACTGCATATTCCCCCTTATTATATAACCTCCCCGCAGTCCGGCTCATCAACCAGTCACACCCATGTTCTGCAACCCCCTGAAAACAGCAACACACATTCTCCCCATTCATTCACTCTCTCCCCCTTCCCATGCCAAGTAATGGCATGACCCATTACTCTTACAATACATGTAACACACATGCAAGACAGACGAGACAAATTGAACAGACAAGTCCTGCAACAAAACAATTGACAGAGTCGTTACAATACATTTCATTTGAAAGTAAAGAATATGTGAAAAACATAACTACCTTATGTACAAAAATCTTCACTAATATACAACTGAACATTTATTTTCGTTTCATACAGTATTATGGCAGTGTTTATATCTGATAGTGAAAAATAACATAAAGATATATAAATAAATAAATGACCATGTATTGATTTATGAATGTATTTAGACATAACTAATTCTCAGAAATGTAACATTCCTTTTTGCCCAATGGGGACCACAAATAATGTTACTCTCAACCAGTATTGAGAGGAAACCGTACTGCCTTGCGCCAACAGGGACCACAATGAGTGTTACACTGACAGGAAACCAAAATGTTTCAAAGATCAAAATCTTAGAATGAGGCGATGGGTCGAAAAAAAAAATCTCCAAAAAAAATTTCCAAAATGTAAACTGTCCACAGAATTCTCATCTGGCTGACTTCATCTTTCAAAATACTGCTTGTTTTCTCAACTAATCGTGTAGCACTGATGATGTAGTAACACAACACGCTTGCAAACTGAAGGTTATAGTTTCAAATCCCATGCATGCTAGACCATTTTTATACTACATCAAAAAAATATATTTTTTGCAGGCACATGTTCCATTTTAAAACAGAAATAAATATAATATAAATGATATAGACGTCCCAATAAGTGCGTTCCCTAGTATATTTCCATGTTGACAAAACAAGTTAATTGTCATTAAACTCGAATATCCTGTAATAAACATATGCATGGATAAAAGTGCCTGCAGAAATCTGCATAAAAAATTGTGAGAAAAAGGAGAAGGACATTTTTACCTTACTTTGGCGACTTATTTCTCTTACTGTATGACAGGTATTAACTTTGTTTTCTACATTTCACCTAAGAGTGTTGGGAAATTGTATTTTGGCTGATTTACTTTTGCTGCGCCAATACCCTGAAAACACGTAAACTATCCGTGCTGTATAGATAGTCACTGGCACTTCTCGTTGATAACTTGGCATGGGGAACTACCATTTCTCTCAATCAGCTGACTACAATAAAATACACATACAGTATTTCTCTCTTCCTACCTATACAATAACAAAGTATACAATATGTTAGAACACAAACTCTTAAGTAACAGGTTAATAGGCATGCAGAGATAAGCTTTGGTGCTGAAGCAAAACATTTAAAAAAATGTTCTTTCCATAAAGCATTAACTTATGGCTCATCTGTACAGAACAGATCCCTCAAGGAGTCTTTTAGGTTTATCTTGGCTGATGACTTTGCTTTCTCCTCCAAAATCACAGACATCCACAAACTTTAATACCTCGCCTCCTTCCCCACCCACACCCTGTCCTCCGCTCACGCACTACCCATTACCCTCTAAAACCCCTACTAATCTACCATCCTTCTCACCCCTCTCGGACTCTGGTCTTTGCTCCCTGCTCCAGAGCCTTACACCCACCA
>NC_054535.1:40907163-40919663 GCF_017654505.1 Polyodon spathula
GGACGCTGAACGAAAGCTTACACTTGTTGCGATCAAGGAGGAGAGTGTCCATGGAGAAAACTACTACATTTAATCCTTCCACTTCAAGACGGTGCTCGTGAAAAGGCCAGAGTCACCGTGAAGATGCTGGGACTCTGGGAGACTAGAAATAGGTCAGTTTAGGGGATTTACTCCCAATCCAAGTACAGCGAGGGTTTGTAGTGAAGTAGGTTCCTCGCGTAGGATGTTCCTTTTAGTGGAACTAGTGCTCACAATTTGTGTGAAAACTTATTTTTACCTTTCTTTTCTTTATTAAATCCACCCCTAGGATTACCATTGGATTACCAATGTACAGGCCTGTGCTATAATTCAATCTGTGTGCCTGTGCAGCATGTGAACATCCACTGCTCTGGGTCTGACTCAGTATTATTGAGTGACGACCCACATATGCAACATCTCCCTGTTACAGTACCTCAGCGTGTGTCTGTAAAGGCAGTGCTTCCAGCAAAGGCCTCCCCAAAAAAAAAAAAAAAAACACACACATAGCAACAACGACAAGGAACACGACACTTTCAGATATAACTTAACTTCCAAGAACTGAATTAAATTAGGTAATGCAAGCTTTTGCAGGGCAATTGAGAGCTTTAGAGTGTGTTCACGTGTGTACACAGACACCTGTCATAGTCCATGTCCAATGCAAAACACATATCTAACTTTGCTATTAAACTTACAGCACCATGACTAATGGTATCAATATTTTCCTGTTATCAAAATCAATATAAATAGAGGGTATATTTAAACAAGTGTATACTTAAAGCCCGTCCCCCAAAAAATTCCACGACATACTGTCGATGCAGCACACTCCAAACAATAACATTTGTTTTAAAATAGATTTGGCAATTTAGTTTTCACATGTATTTAAACATGAGACATAAGATAAAATATTACAAGTATGGTGACTAAAGGCCAGTTTATAACCACGTCAATCTTAACCACGAGAATCACGTTTCAAACTGCACTATACCACTACACACACAGCACTGCGTGAGCTAGGTTCAGAAGTAGTACAGTATTGAGTAACATGGTCTGAAGCCTTTCTCTCCAGAGAAAACAGATGTGGCCCAGCAGTTGCTTTATTATGCCAGAGGATAGCGGCTTGTAAATGCCCAACCTCACACCTTTCACAGAGAGGCTTGTGCATCTCTCAGCCGATCTCAACTGTTCTTTCCAACCCCAGCCTGATATCTGATCAGCGTGGGCTGCAAGAAGGGAAGGCTGAGTGGGCTGACAGTTGGAAGAGAACACAGGTAAGCGAGCAAAAGGCAGAGGTGGCGCCAATACGTAACCGATTACCACATGGAGCTGTGGGTAAGGCAAAGTGAGAAAGCGAGTGAGTTTGTCTTCCTGTTGCAAAGATGGTTTGGGGGTGAGGGAAAATGTGATCTTATGCAAATGAACAGCAGCTGTACGCCACTAAAAAAAACAACGTATTAGAGAATAATATAATAAATACTGGGGCTCCCAGTCTTGTGGTTCAACCAAGAGGAGTCTAGAGAGATAGAGCCACATGAATTGAAGCTCCTTTGTAAATAAATTTTATTGTTTCAATGCACCCACTGAAAACCATGCAAGTTACATAGTTCACTTTTTTAGTGCAAAATATATATCAACCTTGTGTTGTGAGTTTCAAGGTATCCTCAAACGTTTTCTTACCCACCAGACTGTCCTTTACCCAAAGACAAACAAGGCCCCATGAGCTGGGATATTTAAATGTGTTAACGTAACATTATTTAGCAGGTTTCATGGAAATGCTGATGGAATGGGCGTTTGGTGCATCTGATTTCAGCACAGCAGCCAGCTGCCAGGCTGAATGCATTGCTTTTTAAGCTAGTGTCACCAATTAAATGATAGACAATAACACTACATATTAAAAACACATGCCCTTGTACTTGTGACAGTATCGGTGAGGTACGGAGGGAATAATTAACCTCAAACATTACAAAACAACCAAAGCAATACTTTGACACATGTATGGCCATTTCTCCAATCCTAACTCAACTATATATTTGAGTCCTGTTTGACATTGAGGGTTTCTGAGTAAGCCAGTTCTTTCCTAAAATTCTGCACTATGTGAATTCAGTTTCCAGTCTATACAAGAATTTCATAATAATAAGCGACAGCATTGACGTCCAGGGACAAATCAGGGACAGAAAATGAACACGGCATCAACCTTACTTCTATGGCGAGTGAAGATTTTATTTATCTGCATATATAATGCAGGGATTTTTTAAGAAAAGCTTGTCCAAACAAAGACTACAAGTGAGGAAGAAGCCACTATTCAAGTATGTTTTAATGCAATATTAGGTTTATATAGCTTTCAGCCTAAACATTTAACCATGTAGATTTCAACTCAGAAAACAGGATTGACTAGTAAAATACTTTAAAGAGACAGCAGTCCTTTTGTCAGCAAGTCCTGCAGTGTAATTTGAGTAGTCAAGATTATTATTTCCCTTCTTAAATTTCTTTTAACAAGAGCCAGAATTTTTTCAAAGAAATCCCATTGTGGCCTCCAAAAAAATCTTGCTCAAATGATTCAAATTAATCGTCGGAGAACCCAAACTGAAATAAGCAGAAGGATATCTGGATCTCTGTCATCTTTCTTTCCATAATGATTCAAAACACATTTGCTTTTTTATGATTAGTAACCCTGACCATACAACAGAAAGTTAGGACAGCTTTTTGGATTTGGTTGGCTATAAAACCAAACAAAAAAGGAGAGGTTAAAAAAAAAAAAAAAAAAAAAAAAAAAAAGCGAATACTACCAATTCATTTCTAGGTCAGGAACAGTGACCAAATTAGTTACTTTTTAAAATATAAATATAAAAGAAAGACCTGTGAATAACAGATTAAGCTAACTCTGATACTAAATTCATACTAAAAATAGAAACCATACCATACCCAAAACACTTGTTTAATCAGAAATCATGCGTACAAAATACTTTCTTTATATTTCTCATTAACATACTGTACTGGTTCAGTTTTTGTGCTTGTTTTTCGACCCTAACATTACATTATGCAAATCAGAAGACTGAGATTACATTTCATCCAACAAAATGAATACATTTATAGCTTGACAAATCCAACTTCCAATACTTTGGAAACAATTTCACATACAACAGTATTTCCATTATAGTTCACGTTTTACTTACAGCTCTAAAAATATAAAATTTCATGAGCACAAATCTGTTTTTTGTAGCCTTTTTAATTGCAATACATACTTTGTAAAGAAATGCTCTAGTTGTTACAAACTTGTCATCTTAAAATTATACAACCAAATTGTCCAGCACATGTGTTCACTATTTCTGTCAGCTTAGGTTTCCACTTTGTTTTACAAGCTGTAAAAACATGTGTCAGTCAGCAGTGCTACTTCTTACCTCCTGGCATTTTAACAGCTCCATTTGAGAAGATACAAACCCTCTAAAAAATTCACAAAACATTACAAGTTTCTGCTACCTACAATCAAATGCTGTTAAAGCCCTTTGCCATCAGAGACTTTGTCAATATTTTAAACATATACATACGTGGGCTCAAAAGATTACAGGAGTGGGAAACAGATCAGATTGAGCATTCCCTCTGGACAGCAACAGCAATCACGTTGGGAAACCAAGCTAAACACCAAGTCAAACGCACATCCGATTGTGGTTTTATGTGCAAACAAAACCATGAAAAAAAATAGGTACAACTCCTGCTTTAAATATCTCTATAAGCCAAGTACTTTACTTTGAAGAATCCAGTATATTTACTCCCTTTATTTTGCCTGAAATAACATTAAATATCAATGAAGCTGTGCATCATCCTTATTTTAAGAAACACTATTGCTAACTTGCATTATACAGCATTCTCTGGAACTAAACTCAGGAGTAATGAGACAGAAGCAACAACTAGACAACCTGCATATAGTGAAGAGAAAAAAAAAAAGAAGAACACAAAAAAAGCATTCTTTTTTTTACAACTAAAAACACAACCCCCCCCCCCCAAGACAAAACACAATGGTGATGGTACACCCCCCTCATACCATCTATCCATCAGCAGGATGATTCTGCAGTGACTCAAAGTTACTCATGTCTTGCGGAATATGGAAACAAATAAATAATTTATAACAAATAATTCTTTACTTACCGTTCTGGCCATCGGAGGAGACAAAGAGTCATTGGGCATGTAACAGTCATTGTTCATGTTTGACATCATGATGTATCCGGGATAGCCTGGGTAAGGATGACCTTTGTTGTATAAGCTGTCATGATGCTTTCCTGCAAAAACAAACAAGACTTTCTTCAGAAAGTGGACTTCTCTACACCAATGACATTCTAGTCTATTTTTACATACATTTCATGTTTGGTTATTCACTCAATTTAAAATATTTGTTTGTTTTCAAAAAGTAATAAAAGCCATTATATTGCTCAGAACGCAAGCAGAGACAGTACAGCATCATGGGCAGGGGAGCGTGTGTGTGCTTTTCTTTTACATCAAGACGTTACAATATGTAACACAATAAGTAGAACAATATCACAAAAGTAAAGAATACGTTGTGTTTGCCTTACTTTACACCGTGAATTAACTACAAAACATAAGGATGCCAAATAAGTTCAAGTTAAATGTTGTTTTGTTGATTCGCAAAATAATTAATACATAAAGCTGATAACACATTTTACTTATTTTTTACTTTATTATTCCTTGCCATTGCTGTTTCTCCACAGCAAACAGTGGCCATAGACAGGTTTTCATAAAGTAATAAACATGAGGTTTACTTGTGCCCTTTTATAGCTAAACAAGCAAACGAAAATTGAAATTTAACTTAAACACATAAAATAAAACAAAAGTGGAAATGCAGTTGTAAAAAGAAGGGGGGGGGGGAAATCACAGTTTTGGCTCTAGTTTATTACATTCCACATAAGAGAATGTCGGAACAAAAAAATACATAATATAAAATCTATATAAAAACCACTGTTTAAAGGAGGCATTTCAGAATGATGTGCCTGCCTTTCTTCTGTCCCATGAGATTTTGACTTGCTCTAAAGCAGCACAGCACGTTTTTGGCCCAGATGGCTATATAGGCACGCGCATAATCTGGTTTGTTTACTTTTTTTTGTTTAAAAGCTTTTTTTTTTTTTTTTTTTTTTTTTTTTTTTTTTTTTTTTTTTTTTTTATTATTTATTATATATATATATATATATATATATATATATATATATATATATAATATATATATATATATATATATATATATATATATACACACACACAATAGATTTTATTATAACTTTCAGTGCGGCAAAATCCTGCAGAGATATTTAGAATACCTGTAACGCTACAACAATCTATGAGGAAGAGGTGTCAGTGACGAAAGCACTGTGAGCCGCATTCTGAGCAGTTCTGGTTAAAATAAATAAATACAAAAGAACAGTGCTGCGAGACTTTATTCTCTTGTATGTGACTCTCTGCTGCTATCTGTAAGCATTATAGCATTACAGTTTTGTGGCCTTTCATTTAATATGTTACATGCATGCAGCACAAACTACATAAATGATAACAGTGAAAAACAGGCGGAAATAGGGCTGAGTGTAAAGAGTTAAAAAAAATAAAAAGAAATGGGACGCTGGTTAAAATGTTTTTCTTTTTTCTTCTGCTGCAGCAAAAACTTCACGTCAATAGTAATGGAGAGTGTTCTGTCTCACAGTGAAGAGCAGCTGATAGGTCTCCTGAAAGCAGTTTATTTTAAAGCAACACCAGTGTGAATGATGATGCATATATATATATATATATATATATATATAGGTTTTTTTTTTATCCAAGTGCCTTTTTGCCATTCCCCCCTAAAATTTTGGAATCCCTCCCATTGGTTGCAGCATCAGGGGGAAATTCCCCCCCCAGCAGACAAATGAAATTCAAGCCTTAATATATATTTTAATCTCACATGAAGCTCTTTTCCATTTGCCATTTTTAAACTGTTGTGCAACTTCTGGTGAGACGGTAAATAAGTGCAAGGTATTTTTGTCATTTGTAGCGAATACAAACATCTGATTTTTATATCCGAATACATGGCAAAAGATATTTGTCTGATATTTGTCCTTGCACTAACATATATATGATTTGGTGCTACTATTCCTTTCACATCCTGAACTAAATGTTATGTCAATTTCGTTATTTCCAAGAAAATAATCTTAGAATTGTAGTGTGTGAAACCACGAATTCTGGAATAGTCTGTTAAATTAAATAAAAATAACGAATATCCAAAATTCTCTACTGCAGTTTCAGTTCAAGAACAGTAAAGGTTGACTAATAAAAGCCCCCTTTAATTAATTTCTAATAAAAAAGGCACATTACTTATGTGTGCTCTCACTTATGTACTGCTCAACACTGTGTTTGCAAACAGCCACTGCCAATCACCTTTTCTTTTAAAGAGGATGAAATATTTTATTCAACAGAACAATTTCAGCCCAGTCACACTAATTAAAAGCGATTGGGAAGAATAGACATCTATTCTGTCGAACAAGGATGCCCCACTGCTTGCTATGACCTTTTGCACTGAACAAGGTTAGCTCTCCCTTTTTCAAATCTGGCTGGCCTGTACTGGCAACTTTGGAGACCAAACATTTCTTTGAAACGTTCTTTGAAAAATAAGTTATTCTGAAGTAGGACAAAAAGATTATTGATGGCAATACATTTTAACTTTGGACCTGCTTCATTATGTACTGAATCCTCCGCAACACAGGCCACTGAAGAAACACATTTTAAGACGTGTTCATATTAAAATTTAAAAAGCACACTTCAACTCCACGTTGCCATTTACAATGTCTATTCAAGGTAGCAAAAAACCATTCAAAACAACAAGATGTTGTAACGTAACAGGTCCCATTCAATTTTTGCCCTCTCAAACAAATCTTCCACCATACAAACAGAAGCGTCAAATATCAAATAAAGAAAGTCAGGAGCAGTGGGGGCTTACTCTGTAAAACAATAAAAAAATAAATAAAATCCTGAGTTGCTACTTGGCATAATAAGTCAACAATAGGGGGCTGAGGTTAATAGTTCATGTTTTATCCTCCCTAAAGTGTGTATTGTATGTAAGGAATAGCACAGTCTGAAAAGCAAACCTATACCTTGTTCCTATTTAAATAATTAATGTACTACACAACAGCCATTGCCCTACACCACTGGATAAAGATTGCAGCCAGTATACTCCCTTGAAACACTTTATACTTACCATCATCACAGTGTTCTCTGTGTTTCTCATGGTAAGAATCCTGCAGCACTCGTCTAGCTGCCTGCATGCACAGAGGGAAAAGGGATGTCATTAAACTACGGAATACAGCGTTCAAACAACAGACAGCAGTTTAATTTTGTTTGTTGGTGGCGATGATGAGGAGGAGGTGACTTGTGTTTAAACATCATTATTAAACTAACTAGCACGATGAAATGAAAAATATTGCATCTCAAAGAGGTTCTCCTAGGATAATGTGATTTCTGAGCAAAATAATTGACTTGTTTCTGAGCTCTTAAGCCAAGAATCACATGCAAAAGGAAATAATCTATATATTTTAGGTAATTGGTATTCCTGTATTGACCAATGCAGTTCTAACAAAGACCCCTCACATATGCCTCATCACTTAATCAGAAACCTTAAATATACTGTGATCATCTTAAAGCTACTGTACTTTAACATGCATTTCATCTCTCTTTATTAAAGTACTTTCCAGCTGTTGCACTGAATTCAACACAATCTTAACTTAAAAACTAATTGTACATAGGTCAGGTAAAACAACCAACACCATCAATTACATAGTGATGCAAAACTGTGAACAAACAATGAAACCCTACATGTGTTAAATGAGCTGCAGGTTATTGTGTTACCTTAAAATGCCTTTATAGAGCTCTGGCAGTTTAAATATTACAAGACAATGTTAAACTTACAACTCAAACGGGGCCCTGCGGTAAAGATGATAATTTATGACGATGCAAAATCTTGTCTTTGTTTAGTCTACCTTCCCATAAACCTGGTAATGTTTTTTCAGCGAGTCATACATATTGTGCAATCCTTTAACTGGATCATCAGATGAATGCCCCAACCTATCAACAGTGTGTATAAAATCACCAGGATTACAATCACATCCCACTAACTGTTCCTTTGTTCAAAACTGCTTTTAACCAATGTTTTTTTTTTTATTTTATTTTTTTTAATTCAGAATGATGTGCTTAAATAAAAAGGTTCTCTTCAAATGTTTTAATTGATAATATATATTTTAAACTGCACTTGTGACATTGCACAAGTTACTGTAAAGTACCTAGTAACCAGCTTTGTACTTATACTTGAGACCAAATTTAACAAATAATTGATTTACTATGAACATTTACTGTCTCATTTTAGGTTAATAAGAGACCATATTTTGTTATTTACTAACTATGAACATCTTGGTAAGAGGTCACACGCTTTTAAATAAAGATTTCTATGCGTTATGTATATATATATATATACACACACACACACACACACACACACACACACATATAAAAAACAAACAAAAATAATAAAATGCAGTGAAAACTAAGTGTATCTCCCCACATTGAATAGGAAAAAGGAAAAAGGCAACATTTGTGATTGATCAAGCAAAGCAACAAGGGCCTGACAGTGTGGATTTGGCTATCAAACTACAAAGATATGTGAAGGTTATAGAGATCACAAATGTACAATAATTAAACAAATGAAAAGGGATACTGGCTTCTATAACCTGTTCAGCTGAACTTCACCAGTTTGTCATTGTTTTATTGTGGTGGTAAGACTATTTAAAAAATAAAAATAAAAACACTACTTCCCTCAAACCACAGCACTGCAGTGGTTCTTTGTTACCAATTCTTGTTTTAATGTGTGTTATGTTTTGTTTAAGAACTGCTTAAATAAAAACCATAATAGGCCTAGGTTACACATGTAAACAAAACAACCATGCAGAATTATACTACAGCACACTATCTTGTATACTCAATGACCTGTTTCAGGCAGTCTTTACAGCATAACACAGCATTCAAATTTCTCTATGCCTTCCTGTGTAAGCCTTTTATCAAGTGAAGTTACTAAAACATGTGGCTTTTTACCTGTACATGAAACAGTTTGGGTGTCTGGTTTGTTAAGTCTTATTGTGACAAAATGCAATATACTTTACACGTTACTAAGCTATAGCTAATGCCAGTTAAAGGGCCTGCCAGTTAATATTAATCATTAGTTAATTGTGAAAAATGTGCATAGGGTTTAAATCTAGCATATTTCTGTACAGTCCTGTAATATTTAAAATGTTACATAAACACCAAAAATATGCTGAACTTCACGAACAATTTAGTTTCATATACGTACAGTCTAAGATTGTCCCCAGCTTCCAAAAGCATAACTGAGTGCAGAGTAAAGGCTATTAAGTTTAAGAAGTCGTCCAACGCAAAGCCTATAGGTACAGTCGAAACACCAGTATAGTGAAACATGGTACAATGCCTTTCATTCAAGATAACGTGTGGGCTGTAGAGATGCTGATGACTCATACACCTATTATTTTCATTTCTGTTTGTGCAAGTCAGGTTGACAGACTGTGAACAAAAACCTGCCCTGAAAATAGACATTGCTTGAGGCGTCACCAATGTTTGCATTCAGTGGGTGCGCTGTGGTGGTGGGACACTTAATAAATACAGTCTCTTCTAAATTAGAAACGATATTTTCAAAACAAAACGTCTGTGCATGTATCTGACAACTATACAGTTAAGAGGAAATTTAAAATGCTCATTTACTCAAAGCTTTTTGGTTGATACTGCACCCGACCACCTTACTCAGACGTGTACCTCTTCCCTCTGTATAACAAACACCAGTGTGGTTATTTTTTTGTTATTATTATTTATTTTTAAATGCACAAAAATATTTTTTAAGTATCAGAATACCGTACATTACTTACCTCGTGGTGGTTGTTGTTTGGGTTTATCTCCGACTCATTTACCAGAGATGACTTAATATCAGCCAAATCTCCCTCTTCCTCAGAGTGACTGATTTCTGCAAAGATTTTCTCCTTTTGGGGGTCCCCCTCATCTTTGAAGGGGATCATTTCATCATTTGCACAGAGTTCCGGGTCACCTCCGCCGCCTCCTCCAGATAACTGTGGCATTTTTTTTTTTTTTTTTTTTTTTTTACTTCAAATAAATCTAACTACGCTTTTGAAAAAAAAAAAAAAAAAAAAAAAAACGGTACCTCAGTTCCAAAATGAAACTGCAAGAGCACGAAAAAACAAAAAACCTATCACACAGTCATTTGTACCAATTACAGCAACCTGAAATTCCTCAACAAACACGACGCTTCTCTTATTTCCTGCAAAAGAACTATTATGAATTATTTGAATGACTGGAAATAAAAGCCCCAGTGCTGCTGTAGATAAAATCGCTGTATATCGATATGCTTTTTTTTTTTTTTCTAGAAGTCTTAAACAGTATGTCACTTTGCTTCTTTACTCCTTTTTTCAGTTATGAGGATTTTAAAATGTTAATAAAACTCCTGTTAGTGACTCATCAGTAAAAGTGATGAATCGGTGGTTGTGTGGAAAAAAAAAACGCCAAACTTCCCAGTAGTTGTGATTAAATGATTTAAAACAAAACAAAAACGAATGTCGTCTTCGGTGTTCCAGAATTAAATCAAAAGTTCATTTTAATATTACTGCGAGTGAAAAAAAAACACAAAAAAAACTGACCAACTGAATTTGAATATGTATATCTCGTGTGTACAACTCTTGGGTTCCTTCTTCCCCTCTGTATTTAGAAAGAGGAAAGCATGTCCTAATGTATGTTTGTATTCTTTTAAAATGTATCCTTATTTGTACTAAAAACTTACATGCCAAAGTAAAAACACAGTAGTTTCCGTTTTGCTGTATCAGTGTTCGTTGCAGACTGACTTCAGAACTGGAGCGCTGCTCCGTGTATAATGCAGAGCCTCTCTATGAGTCTCTAAATGTAACTCTCCCTCCCTCTCTATGAGGTTGAAGATGAAAGGGAAGCCGCCGCTCTGATTGACACCGCATTGATTGACACTCCTGAGAGAGCGAGGATAGAGGGAGATTCATACATGCAACATACACAGCAAATGGATTAAAAAAAAAGGGGGTGGGGGGGTTGGGTGAAGAAGTTGACACCATGCAGACAGACTTAAAACCGTAATGAAAAAAGGCAGTAAGTTTGCAGGCTACTGAGGTGTGCTAGCTAGAGCCAAAATAAATAAATAAATTAAAAAATTAAAAAAATTGCGGAACTGAAAAATCTATTAATAACATCCTCTCCGGGGCAGCCACGTTTTTGTTTAAGATAGAAGTTTTATGTAATTGTTACAAGCCTTATTTTACTTTCTGGTAAGGGTTTTTTGCATTCCCAAATTTGGAGTTTAATGGAAACCGTTTATCACATCTACATTCCAAATACATTAAAACATTTCATTAAAAAAAAATGCAATTTAGTATTATCTAATTGATTGACACGAGCAAGCCCGCTAGCATTTCATATTTCAAAATGAGGGAATGCATAATTCAATTTCTGCTATCCAAATATTGCTAATTAACTGTGTCAAACATAATTGAATCATTTTGGTGTATAGTCTGCTACAACTAGACAGCTAATACGACAATATCCCAAAGTGAAACACTTAATGCTGGAGTTTGCAATTTACTAGGTAAAGTGTTTTGTATTATATTTAGGGACATGTTTTTTTTTTGTTTTGTTTTTTTTTTTTTTTTTTTGTTTTGTTTGTTTTGCAAATCATTTTAAAGCAAGCCTTGGTTGGGAGTTAGAAATATGTAAGATTAAATTTGATCAAAACAAAGCTAAAATAGAAAATATCCGCGAAATAAATTAAAATGAATAAACAACACCACAGGAACTCAATCTTTATACAATTTTAGAATATTTTAGAATATTTTAAACTTCAGGCTAAAACATTATGATACAATTTTACTGGATGCATAAAATACGTCAAAATAACTAAAATACTGAAGGATATTAAGATACAAACCTAGAAACTTATTGGCAATAGTAACATTACATTGAACTACAACTTTTCAAAATGTATTGCTGACCTAATTTATCGGCCTAAATTGGCCCTCTGCTAGGCAAATAGGTTAGCCACCTATACAGTGTTACACTTTTATGGAAGGAAAATGTATTGTGCGACACTGGATACACAATTCAAATAAATGTCAACTACAACCTTCAAGGGTACACTAAGGAGTGTATTTTAGTCATTCACCATAGTAACATACAATGTTTGCTGTGTAGCACATTTTTTTTTTTTTTTGATAATATAGTGTTATTAGATATTAATTTATATAATTATACAACTTGTATTATGCAGCACCCTGTTGTTTAGGCTGCTCCCGTGCATCGAGTCTGCTGTTGTCTGCTAGGGGTCAATTTAGTTAAATCTGCCTCTCTGTTTACGTGTAGCTGAGAGTGTTCAG